>NC_072384.2:125775344-126078374 GCF_028885625.2 Pongo pygmaeus
GTATTTCCTGACTTTTGAAGCGTCAAGGTAAACTCAAATGACTGTTACTGACAAATAAGGAAACAGGTGATGAAACTGAATAACATCAGTTTTGAAAGTGCTATGAAGGAAATAGGTGAAAGATTGATAGAGAAAACTGGGAATAAGAGTGGATAAAGCAGAGAAGACTTCTCTAAGGAGCTGTCCTTTATTAATCTGGGTGCTTTATAAAATAAAGAAAAGAAAAGACGAGATAGATAGATAGATAGATAGACAGACAGACAGACAGACAGATAGATAGAAAGCCAAATATGCGAATAGGGAAAGGAAAGCATCAGCAAGTAGTGAAAGCTCATGGCGTTGTCTTGGAAATGAAAGAAACCCATGAAATCATTAGATTTGATCTGTGTGAGGCTGTGGTGATGGTTGGGACATTTTAGGAGTTTAATTTTACTATAACAGAAATGGGAAACTACTGAAGAGATTTAAGACAAGCAATCAGAAAAAATATATATTTAAGAATTGGTTTTGAAATGTTCCACTATTTTGAAACAAAACTAATAGAAAATTTGCAAAAATGGTATAATGAATTTCTTTACACTCTAAATTTGTGACTTATCATGTATCCTCTCTTTATATAGAAAAGAATTATTATTATTATTATTGTTATTACTACTGAGCCATTCGAATGTGGGTTATAGACATCATGGTCCTTTACCCAAAAGTATTGCAGTGTCTCCAAAGAAAAAGGACTTCCTCTTATGCAACTCCAATGCAATCACCAAATTTATTAATTATAAAATTATTGTACTATCTAATATATAAAGAATATTTAGGCTGGACATGGTGGCTCACACCTGTAATCCCAGCACTTTGGGAAGCTGAGGCGGGTGGATCACCTGAGGTCTGGCATTTGAGATCAGCTTGGCTAACATGGTGAAACCCTGTCTCTACTAAAAATACAAAAATTAGCCAGGCATGGTGGCTGGCACCCATACTCCCAGCTAAGCAGGAGAATCACTCAAACCTGGCAGGTGGAGGTTGCAGTGAGCCGAGATTGCACCACTGCACTCCAGCCTGGGTGACAAAGTGAGACGCTGTCTTAAAAAAAAAAAAATTAAATTTTCCAACGGTCTCTATAAGTTCTTTACAAGCAATTAGCTCCATTGTCTGGGTCCAGGATTCATTCCAGGATCATACACTGCATTTGGTTGCCATGATTTCTTTGTCTTCTTGGTCTGGAAGAGGTCTCAGCCTTTGTCTTTCCTGACATTGACATTTTTAAGAGTATAGGCCAATTGAGGTACAAACTCACAGCCCTTTAATTGAAGTTGAAGCCCTTTAATTTGAATTGTACAATAGGAAAACCAGATCCTATTTATTCACAAACTAGCATTTTCTTTCATCTGATTTCAAACTTTTAATCACTATTCCTCTGCGGAGGAAGCCCTGAGAATATTCCCTCTGTTAGTTCCCTGTTTCTAAAGGCAGGAACGAGGCACCCGATACTATTTGGAACCAGCTGAGTCACCTCCAAGTACCTTCAGGCAGTTGATTCCAGAGGCTTCTATTCATGAAAACCACTGAGGCCACCATGCAACTGTAGCCTGGGAGGTTGCCATGGCAACATGTGAACATGACCCCACAAATGCAGATGCAAGTGTGGTCGCAACCAGCACAGTCGACAAAAAGACACCACACAACACCCAGCTGCACCCGGAGTATAAAATCATCAATATGTGAGCTTGGACAAGACATCGAAGTAGAGCAATGATTACATTCAGGTAATGCATTTTTGGCAGGAATACCCCTGAAGCAATGTCCTTTTACAGGAATAATACAGAAATTATGACTCTCTTATTTCATTACATTAGAAAATAAACTATTCACTTTGTCCCATTAATTAGTGGTATTAACTTTGACTAATTGTTTAGGGTGGAAAAATCTGCTAGGTTTCTACACTAGAAAGTTTATTATTTTTCCCTTTCTCGGGGGATACTTTGAGAATCTGTAAACATGCAGTTTTTTATTAAACTTTACTTAGTGGTATTTAGCACTACTGGTAACTCTTACCTGAATCAATTACTATTATGATGGTTGAATTTTATAACTGTTCCATTCTTTTTACATTGGTTGTCATTCTTATTTACTTATTTCTTACTTATAATTGTTTTCTTGCTTAGGTATTTACTCATTTATTCTCAGTATGAACTCATAGATTCTGGTTTTATCTATGGTTTAAAATCTATCCCTGCATTATTCATCTTGCAGCACAAATTGTCTTTACTTGGCCAGTGGCTGCTCATTTAACCTGGGTCATTTGTTCTTTCAACGTATTCCCATCAGTTTTGGGGTACTTCCTTATTTGTTTGTCATAATGATTCCAGGTACATCTTGTTTCCCCCTTCCAAACCTGGCTCCGTTACTGGAGTGTGGTGTTTAGAAAGTAATATCTAGGTGAAGTTCATCCTTGGAGTGGCGTGAGGAGCATGGAATATTGCAGGAGAGAAGATAATTCACCAGAGACTGTTGCAGTCATTTGAGTGAAAGATTGCGATGATCTAGTCCAAGGTGATGGTAATGGAGAGATGGAGATAAGAGGACACATTTTCCATATGAAAATTGATAATAAAGATTGGATATTGAAGGCGAGAAAGAAAAGGGGGATTCAAATGTAATCCCAAGCTACCGGAACCAAAACTCAAGCGGGTGTATATATAATATTGCTCTACTTCGATGTCTTGTCCAAGCTCACATATTGATGATTTTATACCCCGGGTGCAGCTGGGTGTTGTGTGGTGTCTTTTTGTCGACTGTGCTGGATGTGACCACACTTGCATCTGCATTTGTGGGGTCATGTTCACATGTTGCCATGGCAACCTCCCAGGCTACAGTTGCATGGTGGCCTCAGTGGTTTTCATGAATAGAAGCCTCTGGAATCAACTGCCTGAAGGTACTTGGAGGTGACTCAGCTGGTTCCAAATAGTATCGGGTGCCTCGTTCCTGCCTTTAGAAACAGGGAACTAACAGAGGGAATATTCTCAGGGCTTCTTCCGCAGAGGAATAGTGATTAAAAGTTTGAAATCAGATGAAAGAAAATGCTAGTTTGTGAATAAATAGGATCTGGTTTTCCTATTGTACAATTTGAAATGGGAATATAGGGATGAAGGAAAGCAGCAAGGAGGGATTTATATGATTTATATTTTGCTATATGTGATAATAAGCTGATGTCCCATCACTTAATATCCAAAAACACAATTTGATTGTCATTTATTAAGACAATTTCAAACTATAAACCTTCATTTTGTCTCCTATTGTATTTAACTTTCAGATAAATAAATAACAAAATTTTAAATCTATAATTAAAATATTGTAATATGCCAAAACTTCTCCGGAAGTTTTGGTATTTTATTTAGAAATGCACTATATAGTCTTTTGATTTTTATAAGACAATAAAGTATTCAAATTCGATAATGTATAAATTCAAAAAGAATTTTCTTGAGGAGAGAGATCAGTTCATGTGTTTGGGAAAGTGAAATATGATTTATTGCAAATGGTCTGGTGGCTTTATTAATGCTTACTGGATCTATAAAGCTTCTTTGTTTTGGGGATACTGAGTCCTTGTGTTGTTCTCCCCAACATCTAGTTTCTAGATTTTGTAGCTCAAAGCAAAGCAGTTTTCTGCCCCATCCTCAAGCTCTGCAAAGCCCTGGAGTGCCAGATATGAGTTCTAAGGTCTTAACTGAGAAGCCCTCACTCTGGATTACTGACCCCTCACTTAGTATGGGGCCTTGGGTGTCCTAAAGAGTTCACTAATGAGTGCTCAGGGGCAGACAGTGTATCCTATTAAAGTTTATTAAATGCTTTATATAATGTTAGATGTTTAAGAGGCTGTTCTGGTGCTAGACTGTGTGGGTTTGAGCTCTAGCTACATCCTCTACTTACTAACTCTGGAACTTTGTAGCAGTCACTAGAGTTGTGCTTTCTCAACTGTGAAGTGAAGACAATGGCAGTATTTAACTCATCAATTGTCGCCAGACTTCAAGGAAATAATCTGCAGAAGGACTTGTTATAGGGTCTGGTGCTTAGTAGAATCAGAGTAAATGACGGTATTATTTTAATAATAATGTAGCTATCATTTTGCAATTGTTTATTATGTGCAAAGTCTAGGTGAAGTACTTTACTTACCTTGTCTTTTTTGATATTCAAAGCCATCCTATGAAGTAGATGCCATTAGTAATCCAATTTTAGATATGAGGATGCTAATACTTACAAAAAGTTAAGAGAAGAGTCCAAGGCAGTTCTAGTGGAGTTGAGATTCATATCAACTCTGCCTGATTCTAGGTCCTGTGATTTCATTTTGAATGTCATGCATCTTCTGCCCATACTGATGCCTGATGTGGTACAAAAATGAGAACAGATACTTTATGTCTGTTAATATGATAGCTGATACTCATGGAAATCTTGCTTTGCTAAATATTACCGATAACTAGTGTTCAGAATGTTTGCAACCCATTAAGCTACGTTGTTTATCTGAATTGTTTCCTTTAATTCCCTTAACCAATATATGAATTAAGAATATACTATTCCTGTTTCCCAGATAAGCGGACTGGGGGCCCCAGAGTTCAAGTGCACTGCTCAATGCTCCAGAAGGAGTAAGTGGAGGCAGCCCTTGGAGGCAGATCTATCTGATCCATGCCCAGAATCTCTCACCAAAACTGTGAGAGAATAAATTTATTTTGTTTTAAGCCACCAAATCTGTAGTAATTTGTCACAGCAGCCCTAAAGAAACCCTGAATACACACACTGTCCGCCATTCTGATCTTTTCCTGTCGCTTTGGAAGTCTTGAAAGAAGAAAAGAGGAGGACTGTCTATGTATACTTTGAAATCTAATTTTAGGGAAGTGGCGGATAACCTTTGTATTTTGTTATGCTGAAAGAGGCCTAGAGTTCTAGACTACAAAGCATTATTTTACTAGCTTAGCTTTGATATATAATAAGCTCAATCATTTCCCGGCTCCTGGGGAAAGGACAGTCTGATCATATATGATTTCAAGGAAAA
The DNA here is from genome assembly GCF_028885625.2 of Pongo pygmaeus. Lineage (NCBI taxonomy): Eukaryota > Metazoa > Chordata > Mammalia > Primates > Hominidae > Pongo > Pongo pygmaeus. Next base: position 125,780,386 of record NC_072384.2, read on the forward strand.
ATATGCTTGCAATGGGGATTGAAAGAGACTAAAGACAGGGAAGATATTGCAATTCTAGGCTAGTGATAATGAATCCCTAAACTCTGAAACATAAGCTGGAGGAGGACACAGACAGTGAATGTAGACAGTAATAAACCCTAAAGATTTCGTAGTAAAATTTATAGAAAATGGTGCCTGATTAATTTTAGGAAATGCTGAGAGAAAGCAAATTGAAAAATAACTCAGCAGTTTCTAGTCTGTTCAAAGTGAAAACTAGGTATAGATCAGAGTGTGTTAGTTTACCAAGGATGCTGAACCACATTACTAAAAACTGAGTAGCTTAGAACAGCAGAAATTTATTCTCTGGCAATCCAGAGGCCACAAGCTTGAAATCAAGGTGTTGGCAGGGCCATTCTCATTCTGAAGACCCAGGAGAGAATCCTTCTTTCCTTCTTCCAGTTTCACTTAGCTTGTGGAAACATAACTCTCACTTCCTCTGTCTTCAATGGCCTTCTTTTTCAATCTTTCCTTGTCCTCTTCTCTTCTTATAGAGATACCAGTAATTGAGTTGAAAACCCATCCTAAACCCAGAATGGTTTCATATGGAGATCATTAACTGCAAATACCCTATTTACAAATAAGGACACATTCTGAGGTTCTGAGTGGACATGATCTTTCTAAGGCCACTATGTGACCCACTACAGGAGGGATATCAGTGGCTTATAACCCACATTTCTCCCTTCATCACCAGGCCATCACCACCCAATTTTGCAAATGGAAGATCTCCTAGAAATGTTCAAGGTAGAAATTGTGGAGACAAAAGGAGGAAGCAGGTGAGATCTTCTGCCCATAGAAATTTCTGACCATCCCTACATGCCCAGAGGAGATGCCCATGGTGGACTAAACTTCAAGGAGAGCTGGGGACTTGAGTTACACAGCCCTGGTGATATTGCTTTCCTTAAGAGATAGAGTGTCTTTTCAGTGAATAAGAATTGCTCTTATATATTTCTAAAAATCTGTGATGCATATAACAAAAAAATTTCTCACTTATGACACCCTCCCAAGTACATGTTCAACCATTTACCAAACATTTGATACTTCATGGAAAATGAAAGGAAACAGGAAGTAACAGTTGATCCAATGCAGAAAATGCTTCAAGTGGCTAAGCATGTAATGGTGGTTGATAATCTTCTCCACATTCTTTTTCTTGTTTTCCGGATAAATTTACAGGGCTCAGAGAACTCATCGGGGGTTAGAACCACAACATAGAGGAAGGCTGGATCCCCAAATCACTGTATGGAATGCTTTTTAATACACATACTATTAGGCTTTATGTAAGTAAGAAATAAACTTCCCTGGGTTAAGTCATTAAAATACTAGTGTTATTTATTACAGAAGCAAGCTTTTACTAACTAATACAATGAAAGTAGGTTAAGTCACTCTCTTAGTCTTGTTATAAGTTTTTGTTCTTAAAATGAAACACAGGCATATTTATCTCTCAGAAATTTTTTAATAATTCAGTCAGATAATACATGATACTGCTTGTCATGATGCCAGAAACATTGCAAAGGCTCCATAAACACCAACTATTGCTATCACAGGATACTGCTCTCATACTGATAGGTATATTAGTAGGACATACAAGGTCCTTCTTAATTAGACACCACCTTTCTCTTCCAACCTAATTTCCAGCCTTACTCTCTATGTCACCTAATATTTCTCTTATTTCTCCATCATACCCTAGTCTCCATGGACTCTTCCACATGCATATCTTGTCTTTCACACCTTGGAACTTTGCTTATGCTATTTTTCTTACTTGAAATGTTTTCCCTTCCACCCCTATTTATCTCTCTAGTGAAATAATACTAATCCTTCAAGGTGTGTCAAAAATTTTGTGAAAATTTCCCTAACCCACTTAGGGAAAACTGATTGTTCTCGTCTCTGTGGTAAAAAAAGCACATTTAACAAAATTTATGATACCAATTAATAATCTCTCAGTTTCTGCAACATTCACTCCTATATTAATCATAACTCCTTCTCAGTTTCTTGCTATCTCATAATCTTCTACCCAAGTTCCAATTCTTAGAGCTCCTAATAGCTTGGTTGTAGGACTTCTTTCTAACCATATTTTTTTTTTTCGTTTAGTGATCTCATCGATTCCATTGACTTTAATTCCATGTAGATGCTCATAAGAGCCAAATTTATATCTCTTTCTAAGACACTGAATCTAAGTCCAAATTCTTTCATCTCTAAGAGTGGTCAAATTTAATATGTCTGAAATAGAACTCTTACCTCCCCGCCTTGCAAAACTGTTCCTCTACCAGCCTTAGGAATTTCAGTAAGTGACAATGCATTTTACCTAGCTGTTCATACCAAGATTTAAGTCAATAAAGGGATTGTAACATAAAATTGAGTAAATTCTCAGAAAGTGAAAGGAACTAAGGCAGTTGGTTGAAAAATATGGGTTAAAGTAGAGAATTAGTGCAGAAAATCAATGATCCCACTAACAGGAGTTGCAGAAGGAAAAAAAATAGAAAAAAAAGGAAAACAGGAAACTAGCAAAGAAGTAATACAAGAAAAATTTCTAGAATGGAAGAGAGTCAAACCATGAAAGTGCATCTAAAACTTCCGCTTGGACCTTGTATAATGTCTGCTTATATCCCATTGGCCAAAAGGATCCCAAAGTCACTGGAGTGAAGAAATATACTTTTCCTGCATCAAGTATGGTGAGAATGGGGAGAGAAAAAGTAGCTGTTAACTATAAAAGCTACCACAGTATAGCTGGGGATTCAGAAAATAGAGACTGAAATAAAAATATGTGTCATATCTAATATAGGAAAGCAAAAAGTTGGTTTCTAAGCCAGTAGTGAAAAGACATTCCAAGGCTAATAATTTTACCTTTGATGTGGAGGCGAACATTATTCAGATTGGAGCTGGAGGATGAAGAACTCTGGGAAGAAGGAAAACAGGAAAAGAAAAGTTGTCAATTGATAATCATAGATTTGTGTAGAAAATTGAACTGGAAACTCTTGAAATAACATTTTTTAAATAAAATCATGTCATTCCCCTCTTTAAAACTATTCAAAGCCTTCCCACTTCTTTTAGAATAAAATTAAAATTCCAGCAGGTCTTGCACATTCCAGCTTCTACATGTGCCCCAGACTTATCTAATACCACGTTCCCACTTGGTCATTGAGCTGCAGTTACCAGAATGCTTTTGAATTCTCAGCCATGCCAATCCATTTTTACCTGAAAGTTTTTGTGCCATTCTCAGTTGTCAGCTCTTAGTCCAGCTTTTCAAATGTCTGGCTGGACCTCATCCTTCACATCTCTTAGTTCAAGTTTGTTCTTGAGAAGTACTCAATTTATAACCTGACTAGCCTCCAGATAACATCATTTGTGTAATTTTTCATCCACTTGTATTCTATCATATATTCCATGCCATTGCCCTGTTCATTTCCCTTTTAATAACGATTATAATTTTAATAATATTACTCATTAATTATTTTTATTCTTTATTCAGTGTCTTTTTCCACTTAGAATGTAAGTTTTCTGGGGATAATAATCTTCTTTGTTCTGCTGTATTGTATTTTCTGTGTTTAGGACAGTGCTTGGCATGGAGAAGACATTTAAGTAAATATTGAATAAGAGGATGTGTAAACAAATGAATGAAGCTCATGATGAATAAGGAAGTAGAGGTTGCATAGGAACATTCAAGGGCAGTGACAACCCAGGTCACAATGGTGAGGGTTTAGTCTGAGAAATAAATAAACCCCTTAGTCAGAAAACATTGTACTAGTCACATGTTGTTCATGCCTGAACCAAAGGTTTAAGGATAAGGAGTTCATCAACAGCAATGGAGGGAAGAATATGGAGGGAGATGAGGTAGCTTGTGCAAAGGCTCAAAGCTTTGAGGTAACATGGTGTATTCAATGAAATCTAGGGAACTAATATAACTTTGCTGATGATAAATCATAAGGGCATGTTAAAGGCATCATAGAGACCAAAGAGCACTGTGAATAAGGCTTTTAAATATTGGTTATAATCAAGGTCTATACATAGATACTTACTATTTATGGTGAGGGAAGGATATTTGCAACATGTGACTAGTACAACGTTTTCTGACTAAGGGGTTTATTAAGTGAAACATCTTCAGTTAGGAATTTCTAACATCTTGAGTTAGAGAATTTCTTGGTTAGAAGTCAACACAAGATTAGCTTGAGGAAAAACTTGGGGAGTTGTGAAACAGTTGTATCTCAATATTTAATATTTGTGCCATTATAATCTGTGTTTATCAAAACATACTCTGGGTATTTTGTTGTTGTATTTTTTTGTTAAGAAGTTACATTCTTAATATGTCAATAAATGTAGTCCTTTAGTTTCCTGCCCAGTAATCATGACTAGAATCCTAACAATTGGCATTATGTCTTGATTTGTGAGCATGAGCAAATCTGGTGACTTCCTAGAGTAATCTTCATCTTATCTGGAAATGGGATAATATGATAATACCCACCCCACACAGTTAATGTGTGGGTCAAATGAATTAATATAGGCAGAAGTGTATCGTTAATTCTAAATTCATAAACAGAGCATGCCATATTATTACAAATTTAGAGAGCATTGCAAAATAAAAATTTCTAATCTGTCTACCTAGACTATGTACTACCAGCTCCAGTAGAAAATTTCATGTGAAAAATGTATTGTGCTCCATCTGTTCAGGTTCAGAGAATTGAGCCTGTGTACCTAAAGCTAATCTACTAAAGTGGGAGTTGAAGTGATGTTGTAAAAGAGAAATTTTCTAAGTAAGCTGTCATTCACTGGCTTTCAACACAATTGCTCCAGCCATAGATCATATTTCATATAGAGTGTCCTAATTCTTGAAAGAGTGTTGGACAGTATAATAGCACACATACAAATCATATGACGTGCAATATCTGTGAAGAATAATGTCTTGACAAGAAGTTACATCTAGTGTCATGGAATTCATTTAGTATTGGATAGATTACCAGGCTAGTCTAGTTTGTTCACATTCTCAGAGCCACCTCCTTTCCCTGGAAAGCAACCCGGTACCTACTTCTTCTTCTTCTTCTTTTTTTTTTTTTTTTTGACAGTGTCTTTCTCTGTCGCCCAGACTGGAGTACAGTGGCATGATCACAGCTCACTGCAACCTCCACTTCCCAGGTTCAAAATATTCTCCTGCCTCAGCCTCCTGAGTAGCTGGGACTACAGGCACGTGCCACCATGCCTGGTTAATATTTTTTTTTTTTTTTTTTTTAGTAGAGATGGGGTTTTGCCATGTTGGCCAGGCTGGTCTTGAACTCCTGACCTCCAGCCATCCACCTGCCTTGGCCTCCCAAAGTACTGGGATTACAGGCGTGAACAGCCGCGCCCGGCCAACTCTGTACCTACTTCTTATTGATAGTTTTGTTGTTAAATCCTTGAATCTGAATTTCCCAAACAGATTACAGGGTTCATGGAAATGGAAGCTGGTTGTCCATCTCTTTGAATTCCCTACAGAGTCTGAAACAGTGCCTTGCAGGATGATATGGATTGAGAAAATTAATCTTTATATCTAGTCCAACAGTTTATATATGTTTGTTAAATTCAGGTTCATTTGGTTTCTTGGGTGCTCCAACATGTTTGGCAGAGTTGATACCTTGGTTATGAACTCATCTTGGCTTGGCATGTACTTCAGAGGTGAACTGAAGATGCTATCAGCTATGCTTTTTCATTTTGGTTTATTACAGTTATTCTTGGAATATTTGTAGTTGCTGAGATATTAATCTTGCAAGCAGGAAATAATAGATCTTTCTTTATCTTTGCATTACTTGAGGGGAAATGAGTTGTAACAAAGAGCATGTATTTATTTTCAAAATTAATTTCAGAAGGAAAACGTTTACTTTGGAAATACATATAATTTCATTTTGCAATATACCTGATAATGTAAAAATACCATTTCACATATTATGTTATAAAAATAAACTCAAGCACTTAGGGGAATAGTTGACTTGAAAAACTTGTTATAACACTTCTTGTATTTAGAATATTCTTTAAAAGCAACTTTATTTAATTCCAGATCAAGAAATAAAGAAAATTATTGCCAACTTCAGTTTATTCTCTTACAAGTTTTCATTTTTAATTAGTAAAAGAGTTCATGTTAATTTTATAAAATTGACAGACATACATATTTGTACTTTACATATATTCAATAAAATTTACATATAAGATTTACTTTATTTACAAATTTAGAACACACAAAAAAATCTCCAGTTCTACATCTGCATGGCTTTTTGTTAAAAGGATATAGTAAATAATAGTAAATAAATTATGCCATCAGAGAAATGCAAATCAAAACCACAATGAGATACCATCTCACACCAGTTAGAATGGCAATCATTAAAAAGTCAGGAAACAACAGGTGCTGGAGAGGATGTGGAGAAATAGGAACACTTTTACACTGTTGGTGGGACTGTAAACTAGTTCAACCCTTGTGGAAGTCAGTGTGGCGATTCCTCAGGGATCTAGAACTAGAAATTCCATTCGACCCAGCCATCCCATTACTGGGTATATACCCAAAGGACTATAAATCATGCTGCTATAAAGACACATGCACAAGTATGTTTATTGCGGCATTATTCACAATAGCAAAGACTTGGAACCAATCCAAATGTCCAACAATGATAGACTAGATTAAGAAAATGTGGCACATATACACCATGGAATACTATGCAGCCATAAAAAATGATGAGTTCATGTCCTTTGTAGGGGCATGGATGAAATTGGAAATCATCATTCTCAGTAAACTATCGCAAGAACAAAAAACCAAACACCGCATATTCTCACTCATAGGTGGGAATTGAACAATGAGAACACATGCACACAGGAAGGGGAACGTCACACTCTGGGGACTGTTGTGGGGTGGGGGGAGGGGGGAGGGATAGCATTGGGAGATATACCTAATGCTAGATGACGAGTTAGTGGGTGCAGCGCACCAGCATGGCACATGTATACATATGTAACTAACCTGCACATTGTGCACATGTACCCTAAAACCTAAGTATAATACTAATAAATAAATAAATAAAATAAATTATGTTCATATTTTGAACAAGATTCTAACACCTGTTCACTTTATACGATATCATCACAACATTTAAACCCTAACTTGATGCCTAACTATATGCTGGACACTGTTCCAAAACTTCTCTTATATTTGTTTATGTAATCATTATAACAGCCCTAGGAGTTAGTTTGACACTGTAATTATTCCTACTTCACAGATGAGCAAACTGAGGCACAGACAGGATCACACAGAACTCAGTTCTCTCATTAGCAAAATGCAGTTAATCTTAGTATCTCCTTCTTTGGTATTTGCATGGTTTTGAGAGGCAAGAAGAGAATATGGCAAAGTACTTGACAATTATGAGTTAAACATATGACATTGCATTATGATTGTGGTGATGGTGGTGGATGTTTATTCATAAATTTATCTCTAGTATTTCATACAATTCCTTGTGTATACTAGTTGCTAGAAAATATCTATTACATGAATGATCTATAGTGAGTGATTTCAAGCTCCTGAAAATACAAATCGATGATTAGAAGTTGTTTAATAAGCCAGCACAGTTACATATCACTTCATTTGTTTAAATGGAATGTTTCTTGTTCTCCTGTGTTTCACAGATTCCATCTTACTAACCTCCAAGCTTATAGAAACTAACAGGTGAGATGTTTCCCAGGTCACCCCTACTCCATCCTGTGATTGTTGCAGGGGAGACTTAAGTCTTGAACAACAGATGAAGATGCCTTCAGTGTATCCCATTGTTTACTTTTCTTTGATTTTTGGCTTCATCTCTTCAATCACATTCTGGTAACAGGCTCAAGTTTATTTCAAGCAATTGATTAGATACTATTAAAGCATTGTCCTTTGAGAATGGGCCACAGCTTTGTATATCAGGTAATGGCTTCTTAATATTTCAGTTGATTTCTTTATAAGTAAAAATTGTGTCATATTGAGAGGTGACCAATAAGAGAGTGAGTTAAGGTACATGACTATAATATAAATTCCTAGGTGTGTGAGCAGAAGAGTGGCAGCAATCCTCATTAATAAGTGCATTTATAAAGACTTGAAAATGTATTTGCATTTGCCTGCCAAAGTAATCATGCATAATAGAAAGACTCTACAGCAAAATAGGCAGAATAAAGCCATCAAGAGATATCATTCAGAGAAACTAAATTTGATCATCAAGTAGAAAATATGCTGCTAAGCTTATTGCTTGTATAAATACCAACTTTAGCCAATAGGCTGCTTCATAATGAAGTATTAGTGGCTGAATAGGATCTTAAAATGGAAATGCTGAATCCCAGAAAAGAAGAACATGAATGATGATGATGATGCCTTGACATAAATATAACAGAAGCACCATGTTGTAATCAAGAAGTACATATTTCTTTCAATTGATAGTTATTCCCACTGCTTATTAGCTTGATCAATTGGACAAGTGCACAGAAAAACAAAGTTTCCCATAAATACCATGATTTTTTTTGCCCAATGTAAAAATCTTTAGTGTCAGGTCAGATATTCCCACTGAGTGTCCTTGAATAAAATGATTTGTTGCCCAGATGTAAGTGGAAGGTATAAAGAACAGCATAATACTCTTCAGTCATACAATTATGTATTTTTAATTTTACTACATTATTTATTATATGTTTTGCTGCCTCCACTATTTCTAGTAACTTAAGCTTTAATCCAATTCTCTGTATAGCCATTTTGTAAATAAAAGTTGGATTCAATTTGAATAAGACTAGCAAATTGACATAAATATCAGAAATCATTTTGAAAACATGAACCAAGTTAATTACCCAGTTTGCAAATGAGTTATTATAACTTGATGGCTTTGCTTTGGAAAGCATATACGGGATTTCAAAATAAAAGAAAGTAGACGAACTACAACCCATAAAGGAAAATAAATTATTTTAATTAAGGGAAAATGGAGTTAAAATGGGAAATGAGAGAAATTATGTTTCTGATGTATGAAATATTTTTAATTAGGATGAAGGGACCAGAACTAATATTTACTAAGGACACATTAAGTGTCAAGCAATGTATTATATATTTACACATACTATAAGACTTATAGACTTCATATACAACATCTTATATTTTAAAAACGTTTCTTTTCTATTATTTATTATATGGAAAGCATATTTAGTGATACTTGTCTTATCCTCAAAAATACGAAATCAAGTAAACCATTAAAAAACATAATGTGGGCCGGGTGCAGTGGCTCACGCCTGTAATCCCAGCACTTTGACAGGCAGAGGCAGGCGGATCACGAGGTCAAGAGATTGAGACCGTCCTGGCTAACATGGTGAAACCCCATCTCTACTAAAAATACAAAAATTAGCTGGGCGTGGTGGCTTGTGCCTGTAGTCCCAGCCACTCAGGAGGCTGAAGCAGGAGAATCACTTGAACCCGGGAGGTGGAGGTTGCAGCGAGATGAGATCGCATCACTGCACTCCAGCCTGGCGATAGAGCAAGATTCCGTCTCAAAAACAAATAAACAAACAAAAAAAAACATAATGTGACCTGATATATTACTCAGTTTAACCAGTTTATTAAGTGCCTGTACTATGCTAGTTGTCCTACTAGGCACTCAGGTGCATTGGTAGTAATTTACAGTGTGCAATTGTACATCATATTTCACATATAAAATTATGATCTCAAACTTTTGAGGTGACCTATACCTGAAGGAATAATCCAAAATAAGCAAATGAAAAACAAAATAATTCAGATTTTCCTGGCCAAGTGATTGATCTCGAAAACTGCTCTACTTTTAACTTACCAACAGCCTTTAAAGATAATTGTCAAAATGTAGCTTTCCTTTTATTGAAAGAGCAGGCCAATCTTAGTGAGAAAATTATTACCTTAATTTAATTTAAAAACAATGACAGTACAGACAATGCTATTTAGGTAACACAAAGCTACAGTTGCAGTCTTAAGAAACTGGAATTAATATAAGGTCTCTATTTATTGAGCCTCTAATCTGTGGCAAGCAACAAAGGAATACCAAATAATTATTCACTGAATCTCAGGTCATGTTTAGCTCAGACATCAGGATGCTCAGAGCACGTGTTACAGGAAGATTAAATCTGAAGACCCAGGCCATTTTTCATGGCCAAGAAAAAAGAGATTAAAAAGCAGCCTGCTGAAAAATGCTTTAGTAATCCAGTACTCCCATTATGCAACAATCATTTTGTGAATGTCTGCTCACTGCCCTTAGAATTAACTGTTTAATGCCAGCATTCTCCACAAACCTCTAGGCTCTGAGATGGTGGGGGCCCCTGTATACTTACTCACTATCGTATTCTTCACCACGTAGTACATAATGAACATTCCACTTATTTGTGGCATTAGTGTAAGATATGGTCCCTGGGTTCAAAGAGCTTATAACATATGAAAAGAGATAGATGAGCAGACTTTTTTTTTTTAGTAAAAACGAGTGCAATGATAATGAAGACAACTATACTTTACCCACCACCCAACACATCTACCCTATTCTCTACTCCTATTTTTGGTCCATAACCATATAATACTACCTAACATGCTATGTTTATCATGTATTTTACTCATCTGCTCTGTTTCTCTCTCTCTTTCTCTCTGGGTATGTGTGCATGTATACAGTGTGCATATATATGTTTGTGTGTATTCATATGTGTGCATATATGTATACACATGTATATATATATATTTGTATGTATGTGTGTAGAGATGTATCCACACACACACAAACATATATATACGTACACATACATATGGAAGTATCGTCCAGTCCTAGAAGAATGTTTGGCAGATAGCAGGGAATGAGAACTACAGCTTGAATAAATTAAAAGTAATGGTGGGTACTGAGGGACACTAGACTCTTAGAGGAGCTTTCCCAGAGCCACGGTAAGGAGATGAAGCTTTCAAGAGAGTAAAGATTCTGGCAGCACCTGAGAGAAGTGATACTAGAGAGGCGACAACAAATTCAGAAGGAAGCTGGATGAGATCTATCCAAAAGACAATAGCATCAACCTTGACCTATTCAGATCAGTAATTGGGGAGGAATTCATTTTAATGGCAGTCAATGAAAGGGTATAAATGAAAGGTTTGCTGGAAAGGCATTCACTCAAGGACAGAAAAATCAGGACCCAAAATCACTGCACTTCCTACGTGTTGCCCCTCCGGAGTTAGCGTGGCAGATTCCTTCCAGAAGTTGTGATCATGAAGAAGAATGAGAAGAAGGTGAGGGATCAGCGACTAATGGATCTAGCAGCTGATAAGAGCTCTGGGCACTGTACCAGAATGTGTAATAGAGAAACTGTGTTCGGCAATATGTATTTTATTTTTACTTTTATTTTAGGTTCAAGAGTACAAGTGCAGGTTTGTTATAGAGGTAAATTGTGTGTCACAGGGGTTTGGTATGCAGGCTAGTTTGTCACTTGGTGATAAGCGTAGTACCAGATAGGTAGTTTTTTTATATTCATCCTCCTCCCACCCTTCATCCTGAAGAAGGCCCTGGTATCTATTGTTCCCTTCTTTGTGTCCATGCCTACTCAATGTTTAGTTCCCACCTATCAGTGAGAACATGTGGAATTTGGCTTTCTGTTCCTGCATTAGTTTGTTAAGGATAATGGCCTCCAGCTCCATCCATGTTGCTGCAAAGGACATGATCTTGTTCTTTTATGCCATGTAGTATTCCATGGTGGATATGTGCCACAATTTCTTTATCCAGTCTACCATTGATGGGCATTTAGGTTAATTCCACATCTTTGCTATTGTGAATATTGCTGCAATAAACATTCACGTGCATGTGTTTTTATGGTGGAACAATTTATATTCCTTTGGGTATATACCCAGTAATAGGATTGTGTTCGGCAATATTTAAATACCAAATGCACTGAGAGAGAGAGAGAAAAAAAAATCTTCATTTATAAAATTTACGTGAATAGTATATCATCATCTATACCATCTTGAATTTCCTTTTTCCAATTATTTTTAAGTGATTTATCCACGTGGATCAATATAGAACTTCTTTGTTTATTTCAACAGCAATGTAGTATGCTATTGCATGTTTGCAGTATATTAATTAAGAAATTGGCTGGGCGTAGCGCCTCACACCTATTATCCCAACACTTTGGGAGGCTGAGGTGGGAGGATTTCTTGAGCCCTGGAGTTAAGAGACTGGCCTGGGCAACATAGTGAGACACCATCTCTACAAAAAGATAACAAAATTAGCAGGTGTGGTAGTGTGTACCTATAGCTCTAGCTACTCATGAGGCTGAAACAGGAGGATTGCTTGAGCCAAGGGAGTCAAGGCTGCAGTGAGTCATGATCACACCTTTGCACTCCAGCCTGGGTGACAGAGTAGAACTTTATATTAAAAAAAAGGAAAGAAGTTGCTGGAGTGGTGTGGTAGGCAGAATTCTAAGATAATCCCTAAGATTTCTGGCCCCTATATTCATGTCATGCATAATCCCAGATAATGAATATAATTAATTTTATGTCTGAAATTAGATTAATTTATATGGCACAGATTAACTTTAAAAAAAGGGTTGGCTTGGCACTGTGGCTCACACCTGTAATCCCAGCACTTTGGGAGGCCTAGGCTAGCAGATCATTTGAGGTCAGGAGTTTGAGACTAGCATGGCCAACATGGTAAAACCCCGTCTCTACTAAAAGTACAAAAATTAGCTGGGCGTGGTGGTGTGCACCTGTAGTCCCAGCTACTCAGGAGGCTGAGGCAGGAGAACAGCTTGAATCTGGGAAGCAGAGGTTGCCATGAGCTGAGATCGAGCCACTGCACTGGGTGACAGAGCAAGACACTGTCTCAAAAAAAAAAAAAAAAAAAAAAAAGGTGGACCAGACTTAATCACATGAGCCCTTTAAATCTGGGGCTAGAGGTCAGGGATAGAAGAAGTCAGAGATTTAAAGTACAAGAAGGATCTGATATGCCACTGCTGGCTTGAAAATGGAGGGGCCACATGGCAAGGAATGCAGCTGAGAGTAGCCCCTGACTCACAGTCAGAGAGCAAACGGGGACTTCAGTCCTGGTAATGCAAGGATCTGAAAGGTTTTTTTTTAACAAGAATGAGCATGGAAGCAGATTGTTTCTACCCATAGCCTCCGGATGAAAATACAGCCCAGCCCTCACCTTTGTGTCGGCCTTGGGCTACTCCAAACAGAAGGCAAGTCGTAGGGTAACAGACTTCCACAGAAATGGTGAGATAATAAATTTCTGTTGTTTTAAGCTGCAAGGCTTGTGGTAGTTTGTTACACAGCAATGGAAAATGAATGGAAGCAGTCATGGCAAAATGTTAAAATTTAATTTACTGAGAAATGGAATCATTCTTTTGCTTTTCATCTTTCTGCTTGCCTTCTTCCTTTCTTTCTTTCCTTTTTTTTTTTTTTTTTTTTTTTTCAGAGTTTTGCTCTTGTTGCCCAGGCTGGAGTGCAGTGGCATGATCTCGGCTCACTGCAACCTCTGCCTCCCAGGTTCAAGCAATTCTCCTGCCTCAGCCTCCAGAGTAGCTGGGACTACAGGTGCGCGCCACCACACCAGGCTAATTTTTGTATTTTTAGTAGAGATGGGGTTTCACCATGTTGGCCAAGATGTTCTCCATCTCCTGACCTTGTGATCTGCCCACCTTGGCCTCCCAAAGTGCTGGGATTACAGGCGTGAGCCACTGCTCCAGCCAAATCATTCTTTTTCTATACTTTTCTATGTGCTGAAAATATTTTAAGATTTTAAGGAAAAGGAAGTTGTAATATTGAGGGAAAATGTCTGATAACTACTTTAGTAGAGGACTCAAGGGGTCCATGACATTTGGGGTGAAGAGGTGCATATACTATGAAAGGTGAGGGTAGATTCCACTCTCCCGGTCACCCTTCATTCTGCCTCCATTTCCATTAGCACTTTGACCAGGATTGTTTTCCTTGATAATTCCCCCAAGTCTAGGTCACAGTTTAGATTTTCAAGGACACAGCATACATTTTATGTGGAAAAAATGCAAATCTTTCTTTGGAAAAGCTAGAAAAGCAATAGGTAATTCAACTCAGATATTAATATGTGGTAAATGTCTCACTGGGGGGAAGAATCAGGAAGTATGAACATGAACAGTGAGGCTCCAGGAGAAGGAGAATGAACTGGGAGAAACAGCTTCAAAATGGTAATAACAAAGGCTGACTTTGGAAGAAATGGGACAACTGGGAAATAACTTGCCATTCAAAAATAATTTTAGAGGTCTACAAATGAGGAGCTCTGAAAGGATAAGCATGGAATGGTTTAAAATGAACAAAAAACAACTATAAAAGTTAATGATGTGAAAATGGTCATAAACCAATTGTGGGAATAATTTCAACAGAAAAACCAGGTCAACAAGAAGCTATAGTTCTTGAATTTACCCTAAATTTAATTTGAAAAGGGAGTACTATGTGCTTTCTCTCTCTCTCTCTCTTTCTCTCTGTCTCTTTCCTTCCTGCATGCACTATAAACTCAATTAAAGTTAATGGGAGTTATGGGCAGCATTTCTAAATCACAACCTCTTTGAGGCTAATTATTTTGAACTAAATTGTTAAACAGCAACATTTTTCCTGGTTTGGCAATAAGCAAGATAACACCCTTGCACACATTATATTAGATTTCAAGAAAACATTTATGGAGATATTTCTTCTGTAACAAAGTTTTTGCAACTAGTCTAAATTGAGAAAAGATGTGCGTTACCCTGGATGCCTATCAAATGTTTTCATTACGACAGAATTGGCAACTTAACCTTCTTAAATTTATAAAATACCTGTTCTGGGGTATCTTGCCTTTAATGGGTAGTTACCACTTGTAAAGCCAGGAGATTTGGGTGAATAATCTCCATGTGCCCAGCTACTTTTCTTGTAGAATTATGTGACTCTAATTGCTTACCCGTTGGGTTCTTGAGAGATCTGTATAGCACGGTCCAGGGTAACATCTACGTGGAACCTAACATCACTTATAGAAAGTCATTCATTCATTATTTATTGGGAGTATTGGTGTCCCTGGCACCTAGGCCAGTGCCGTCTAGAGGAGAACGTCTGTGAGCATTTGCTGAATCAATGAATCAATGGGCATCTATAAAGTGCTGGGCGCTTGACTGGATCTGATGATACAAGGAAGAACATTTGATATAATACTAAACTGATGCACAGACACGGATACATGAACTACCTGTGTATGTGCCCTTGTTCAGGAGTCAAGAAAGAGGTACATGCAGATTATCTTTGCTGGTGGCATTCTGTTCCATGGACATATCAGGAAATGAGGGAGCAGGGAAGGTTGTCTCAGCAGTCAAGAACTTACTCTAGTCTCAGTTTTTCTAGGACTGGACTATGCAAGAAGGCTATTAAGGAACACAAAAGAACCCACCAGCAATTTTTAGTATAAAATCCAAGCTCTAGAGCTCCACCTTTTCTAGGGTCACTTATTTACATTTTCCAAGGGAAAAGTTCTAGCGGGATTGGTTAATCACCATCCAACAGAGAACACAAAGTATTGAGCATATTTTGTGCTAAGAAACTGCATAGAGATTTGGGTTCATTGTGTTCTGCTTTTAAGGTGTCACCTGGTATATTAAGCCACAGCAATACCTATCCAGGCCCCGCATAATCCAACAATCACACATTCAATGACAAACATACACATTTCACTCTGGCAGGATGGTACATGTACCACATCAACTTCTGCAATTGGAGGAGACATTGCCACAGTAGACGGATCCATCTCAGTACCCACACCCTGTGGGTTCTACTATGTTTGAAATAAACAGCACACGTAAACCTACCAATAATTAAACAACAACAACAACAACAACAACACACAGATCATTTTAAGCAACAACTACTGGATCAACTCCTATTGTAATGTGAGAAGAAAAAAATAACAGAAAAAGGCATGAAAATATCTCTCCAAGGAAGTGGTGGTAAATTCAATTTCCTGTAGAGGTCATGGAGGTAATACAAATATGTAAATCTGGACAGTTGTAAGACAGTGTGACAAATACAGCTGGTTTGAATGGGAGAGTGTGTTTCCTAGTGAAGGAGATTCAAATTCAAATTAAAAAGTGACACCAAATGCTGTGTGGGCCACCTTCTGCTGGATTCAGCCCACTGGCTGTCATTCTGAATTCATTGTACTGAATGTCCTGAGGAAATCCAGAAAAGAAAGCTAAGATACAAGGAAGTCTAGCTCACCATTCTCCAAGTGATTACATATCCAGAGGACATTTCCTCTGCAGTTTTCTTCCTTTGTTCATTCCCTATTCTTGCCTTGGTCAGGTTTCTAAAACCAGGAATTACCTACACTTTCATTTCCAAGAGGTCTATTCATTGAGTAGGCTGTCCTGCTTGTTTAGGACTATTGTAGTTTTCTTTTATCTTTCATCCCTGCTCTGAAGAGTCCCAAGGGCTCTACTCTAGGATAGCAACCCTATGCCCATGATGAAGGCTCAGTCTTTGAGCCAACGTCACTCTACATTTTTAGTTGATTCCCAGGAGCACTGGGTAGTAGTCTCAACTTCCAGTGTCATGCGAATATTATTATGGCTCCTAGAGAAGTAAGTACCCTTCTATGACTATTAAAGTCTCCAAGTGAGAACATTCAGTGTCATAGGGCAGTTAAAAAATTAAAGCGAATCATAATTAGGTGCTGGAGACACTGCCTCATGGCTGCTTTTATGGAGGTAAGGGACATACCACATCCTGTTGTTCAGGATTTCAGGTTTCTTAGAATAGTATTCACAGATGATAGCACATTGGTTGTATTTCCACAATTTCTTTCAGAATTTTATCATAATAATTTCAAGTATGTCAGTAGCAAAGTTGAAAAAATGTTTACGGTGCACCTTTATCTACTCAACTACTGGATTCTACATTTTATCTATACTAGTTTTGTCACGTATCTATTCATCTATCAATCCGTCAATCTTATTTTGTATGCCTTTCATAAATTACAGATATCAGTATACTTTTCCCTAAGTACTTCAGTGTGCCTATAGTAACTAGAGTTCAATATTTATTGTTTTAAACAATTTTGATATAAAATTTAGATACAATGAAATACACAAATCTTCAGTGTACATTTGCTGAGTTTTGAAAAATGCATGCGTCTGTGTAACTTATACTCCATCACCACCTTAAAAAGTTCCCTCATGCCTCTTTCCTGACAATCCCCAACTCACCCCCTAGCAAAAACAAAAACAAAGACAAAAACAAAAAAACAAAACCCACTGTTTTGATTATTATTTACTACAGTTTAGTTCTGAACCTTTGCATGAATGGAATCATACAGTATGTATTCTCTTTTTTGTAAGGTTTCTTTCACTCAGCCTGATGTTTTTGAGACTCACCCCTGTTACTGCATGTATCAGTAGCCAGCTTTTAAAATTATTGAGTAGTATTCCATTGCATAAATACTATGTTTTATACATTCTTCTATTGATGACATTTGGGGTGTTTCCAGTTTCAGAATGTCTGTCTCATGATGATTCTACACTTTGGCATCCCTCCCAACAATGTATGAGAGTTCCAGTTGCTTCACATTCTCACCAATATTTAGTGCTATCAGTAGTTTTTAAATTTTAGCCATTTAAATGAGTATGTAGTGTTATTTCATGTTTTCCTTAGTCATATTTTCATGTCCCCGATGACTAATTATATTGAATACCTTTCCTTGTGTTTACTTTCATTTTGTATATCTTCTTTGGCGAAAAATCTGTTGGAAACTTTTGTCCATTTTTTAGATTTGATGTGTATCTTATTATTGAGTTCTAAGGGTTTCTTACTTTTCCTGGAGATTGGTATTTTGTCTGATACCTGTGCTTTTAGCTGGATTGCTTTAATGGGCCTTTCCGTCATATCATCAGCCTAGCTTTATGAATTTTAGGACTGTTGCTAGGATGAGTGAGCTCCTTGTCATTAGTCTATGATCGCCTTTCTTTTCCTTTGTCCTCAGAAGCACACATGAAGAGCCTTGTAAATTCCTTCAATTATAGCATATGATACTTAAGAGAGGGGTTTGTCCTTTCTAAGCTGCTAAATTTTGTTTTACCTGAACCACCAATTTGAAAGAAAAAATTAAATGAAAGTTAAAATAATTTATGAAATAACAATCAACCTCTATGTTTTCTACTTTGATTATGATAATGGCTTCATGGCTGTATGCATATGTCCAAACATATGCATCAAATTATATGCATTAAATACATGTGAGGTTTTATAGATCAATTATAGCCAATAATCCTGTTAAAGAAAACTGAAATGAAATCAGAACAAATTAAAAAGTACATGCTAATAAAACCTCGTATATTTTATAGTTTGTAAGTTCTTTCAAATGTATTATTTCATTCAATAATCATTGATAGCCCTTTAAGTGAGGCTACTAGCTCCACTCTACAGATACATAAACTGGGACTTAGTAAGGATAAAGCTCTGGCTCAAGACCATCCAGCTGGTATAAGAAAGAGCCAAATTCAGTTCTTCTGACTCTGCCCTTCACCAGTACCTGGCACCATAGTTAAAATGCATCCTGGAGGTCAGTATCAGAATTAAGGCTGAAAGGCGTGAGCATTTTACTATCTTCCTTATAATGGAGACATTGAAGCTGAGCCCTGTTGGTGACTTATTAATCCTGCATTTCCTGCTAGTTGCATCTACCCTATGCCCTATTTTTGTAAGTATCAGGCTTGTTTTGGGAAACTATTTGTGAAATTAATGGCAATTTGACCTGTAAAAAAACATAGTGAAAGTAAACCAACTCTGGTCAAATTTACTTTTAAATTGTAGTATTTTGAAGATTTCTACATACTGCAAAAAAAGCAGTTTGGTTTAGTTACTCAAGGGTTTATTTTTAGAAAAAGCTTTGCAGATGATATGCAGAAGACATTTACTAACATAAAATTATCCTCATGACATGAATCAGCTTATTGCTGTTCATCTCCTTTAAAATAATGGGTTCTTTACATTTGTTGGATTTATTTTAACATGTTAAACCATTTTCAAAAGTGAATGTCAATTTGAAAAATTACTCTCTCCATGTGTTCAGTAACGGAAGGGAAGCTCACAAGTGTGCCATCAGCAAATATCCAAAGGTTTCTCTCATTAAGCCTTCCCATTGCCTCTGAGTAGGTGAAAGGATTAGGTGACTTAATTCTTGCTTCTAATTGTGTTTCCATCTGAACTTTAAATATTTACTGCCGCTTAGGAATCTTGCAGTTTGGTAATCTTTGATGAATCAGTTAAGTGTTTTGACTTATCACAAAAATGCCCTACAGAACAATCTTATTTTTTTGCATCTTTTCCTTCCAAGACCAGGCCCACTGAAAGTAGGTTAGTTAAACTAGATCAAATGTACATCTCAGTAATTGAAACTCAGCTCCCTCTGGGAGCAGCAGAAATCCTGTTGTAAAGTCAGCACAATGACTGCAGAGAACATTCTTTTGTAATTTAGTTTTGTTTATGTTTTTTCAAATAAAGTGTTTTTGTTTCCTTTGTCACTTTTCTTGACAAACACCCTGCACATGGTAGATATTCAGGAATAATCTACAAATCGAATTTAAATCTGTTCTTTCTTGGGGAATCAGAACTGCTTTTTCTCTTTGTTTTTCCTTCCCAATTCCTCTAAATATTCAGAATGTTGAATGATGGTTTTTCACTGGAATTCTAAACTGGAGTTAATGGATAGAATTAAAGGAGTCTGAGAACTTGGGAGGAAAAATGGATCTTTCCCATGAGGAATATTTAATTAGAAGTCAGCATTTCCTTCTATTGTGAATATAAGCAATGCACCCACCCCCACCTCAGCATTGTAATGCTAGCAGTATTTCTGAATTTTTACTGACAACAAAAAATCAGGTATATTTTCAAGTCACATTACATTTTTGCAGATATTTTGAAATATCATTCATGTTTACCACTGTTTCAAAATTACTGGGCTCATGCCTGGATATTTTTATTTTCTGCATTCATAAGCTCATGTATTAGGGTATCACATATTTGATTTTAATTACTTTAATAATCGTATTTCAGTATATTCAGTTTCCTTAGTAGTCTCATGCATCTTATTTTATGATTTGAACAGAGCTGGAACTAGGGTCTTGCAAGGCACAAACTGGAGGGTGAATGTTTCCTTCAGGATCAGGTGCCAAGGGTGCAACATGAAAGAGAGAACTGGCTCTCAGGTCCCTGGAAATGCAGGATCAGTGAGGGTAGGACTAGCATTTCAACAGATCCAAGAGTGATTTCTTAAGTTTTGCAAATTCAATATCTTCTTTTCCTCACCCTAGTCCAGGCTCTGTCTTTCAAAACACTATCCTGAGTGTGATTCCCTTTTCAATTGTAATTCTTGAACATGTCCTTATCCCTCAGGGAAGTCTAGCATTCCCATGAAGTGTGCTTGGGAGGCATGAAGGAAAGGAATCCAGAGAAGGGTGTTTTTTCTCAGATTCCAGTTTCTCTTCTTTCCTTGGAAGACAGAGCAACAGCAGCCCATTGAAAGCACTGTGGCCAAGAGTTCTGGGACATGGCATGAGCGACAGCAAAGGAAAAGGAGATACTAAGTACTGATATAGGTGGGGTGGTCACTGAGATAATGACACAAGCTTGAAAAAAAAAAAAACCTCTCATAAGGGATGCAAGATGGACCAAACACTTTCTGAATATCCATTGGAAGTAGCTGTGTCCTACCCTAATGCTCAGAGTCTGACTATGTCCCTGGGAGATTTCTTAGATGGGCTTAATCCTTAAGGAGCTATGAGAATCCTATAAAAAAGGCAACTTTCTCAGGCTAGTAGCATAAAAGGAAGTCAGTGTAATTTAAAGCATAATAGGTTTTTGAAGAACTTTTGTTGGCTTGGAGATGGAGGATAGACACAGAATATGGGTGTCTCTATGTAAGAGAAAACCCCAATTGGCAGCCTTCAAGGAAACACAGCCTCAGCTCTGCAATGGCAAGGAACTAAATTCTCCCACATGGGAATGGGCTTTGAAGTAGATTTTTCCTCACAACATCCAAATGAGGACTCAGCTCTGCAGACACCTTCATTTCAACCTTGTGATACCATAAGCAGAAAACCCAGGCACACCACGTCAGACTTCTGACCTACAGAACTGTGAGCTGATAAAAGGGTGCTGGTTTAAGCTGCTAGATTTGCGGTAACTTGTTACACAGTAATATAAACTAACATAGGAACTGACCACTGGAAAATGAGGTGGGATAAGATACATTTGGTTACTCAATGGTACAATGAAGTAAAACTCTTTGCCAGGCCAAGGTGCTGTGCCCAGACTTTCTTAAAACCTGTGTTCCCATCTCCGTCCTTTTTCAAACTTCTCCTTACATAATTGCTGTTGAATATCTGTGAATTGAGTAGTATGCAAATAGAAAGCTAATTCCAAAACCACCAATCTTTCACTAGTGTGTTAGGCCATTCTTGCATTGCTATAGAGTAAACCCAAGACTGGGTAATTTATAAAGAAATGAAGTTAATTTGGCTCACAGTTCTGCAGACTGTACAGGAAGCATAGCACTGGAATCTGCTTCTGAGGAGGCCTCTGGAAGTGTAGAATCATGGTGGAAGGTGAAGTGAGAGCTTGCACATCACATGACAAAAGCAGGAACAAGATAGAATTGTGGGGTGGAGGGTGTGCCACACACTTTTAAATGATCAGATCTCAGGAGAACTCACTCACTATTGCAAGGACAGCACCAAGGGGGAGGGGGATCGTGCCAAACCATTCATGAGAGATCCACCCCCATGATCCAATCACCTCCCACCAGGCCCCACCTCCAACATTGGGGATTACATTACAACATGAGTTTTGGTGATAACACAAATTTGAACCATATCAACTAAGGAATGATATTTACAGGTCTAAAAAACTAGAAATAGAGTACAGGAGCAAGAAGGTGAAATAGAATGCTCCAGCAATCATCCCTCCTACAAGGACACCAGTTTAACCACTATCTACACATAAAAAAAACACCTTCGTAAGAACCAGAAATCAGGTGAGCCCTCATAATATTGGTTTTATCTTTGTATCCTTGAAAGAGGTACTAAAGAGTTAGAAAAAAAAAGAGAGCTGAAGTGCTGACGCCACCACTCTCCCACCCCACTTACAGAGGCGTATGGTGCATAGAGCTTCTCTAGGTGCTAGGGGAGGGAGACAATGGTGAGGCATTGAACTCAGTGCTGTCCTGTTACAGAAGAAAGGAAAATCGGACCAAACCCAGCTGTTGCCTCCCCATGGAGGAAGCATTTAAAGCAGCCCTAGCCAGAGAGAAATCGCACTTCCCAATGGACAGAACTTGAATTCCAGCAAATCTTACCACCAAGGGCTACAGTGCTGTGTGTCTTCAAGTAAATTTCAAAAGCAGTTTAGGCCACAAGAACTGCAGCTCTTAGGTGAGTCCTAGTGCTGACTGGGCCCAGAGATAGTGGACTTGGGGGTGGGGGTGAGGCACATGGCCTACTGGGACACCAGCCAAGGGCAGCTAAGGGAGCACTGGCATCACCCCTTCCCCAACCCCAGGCTGCACAGCTCATAGCTTCAAAAGAGATTCCTTCCTTCCACCTGAGGAGAGGAGAGGGAAGAGTGGGGAGCACTTTGTCTTGCATCTTGGATACCAGCTCAGCCACAGCAGGAGAGGGCACCAGTCAGAGTTGTGAAGCTCTTGTTTTAGGCCCTACCTCCCAGATGGACATTTATAGACACACTCTGGGCCAGAAGGGGACCAGCTGCCTTGAGGGGAGGGATCGAATCCTGGCAGCATTCATCACCTGCCAACTGAAGAGCCCTTGGACCCTGAATAACCAGCAGTGATATTCAGGTACTACATTGAGGGCCTTGGTGAGCCTCTGAGATGTGCTGGCTTCAGGTGAGACTCAGCAAATAAATGGCTGTGGTGGCCATAGGGCAAAACTTCTGCTTCAGAAAAGCAGAGGGAAATGTAAAAGAGATTTTGTCTTTCACCTGAGATACCAGCACAGCCACAGGAGGGTAGAACATCAAGTGGGCTCTTGGGGTCCCCGATTCCAGGACTTGACTCTTGGACACATTTCTGGACCTGCCCTGGGCCACTGGCCTGAGACTTACTCTTCAGGTCATTGGGCTCCCCTCTGGCCCAGGTCAGGTCCCGTGGGCTGTAAGGGAACATCACCACTAGTCTGGCAGTACTCTCCATGGCTTATGGTGGTGGTGGCTACATGATGAGGCTCCACTGCCTTTGGAAAGGGGACAGAAGAATGGGAGGGACTTCATCTTGTAGTTTGAGTGCCAGCTTAGCTGTAGTATAATAGAACACCAGGTAGACTTCTAATGTTTTTGACTTTAGTCCCTGAGTCACTTCTGGACCCACTTGGGCCTGGGAGAACTCCCTGAAGGGAAGAAAATATGCCTGGATTGTTGTGCCAGCCATGAAGGGAAGACAGACCTGTCTGGTTTTGCCACCTGCAGACTGTAGAGGCCCAGGGCCTTGAGTGAACATAGGTAGTGGCCAGGGAGTGGTCACAGCAGGCCTTGGGCAAGACCAAGTACTGTGCTGGTTTCAGGTCTGACCCAGTGCAGTCAGAACAGTGGTGGCCACAGGGGTGCTTGTGTCACTCTACCTCCAGCTTTAGGTGGCCCAGAACACACTCAGAGAGAGACTCTGTTTGGGAGAAAGTAAGGGAAGACAACAAAGAGTCTCTGACTGGTAAAACAGAGAATTCTCCTGGATCTTGTTCAAGACCATCAAGGCAGTACCTCTAGAAGTCTGCAAAAACCACATCATTATTGGTTTGGGGTGACCCCTAAAGCAGATACAGCTTAAATCACAACACTCAAGTCCTTTCAAATATCTGCAAAGCCTTCCCAAGACGGACAGGTACAACAGAAAGGGAAGACTACAAAAAATACTTAACTCTTCAATGCATGGACCCTGAAGAACATCTGATAGCATCAGCACCACCCAGGAAAACATGACCTCATCAGATGAGCTAAATTAGGCACTAGGGACCAATCCTGGAGAAACAGAGATATGTGACCTTTCAGACAGAGAACTCAAAATAGCTGCTTGAGGAAACTCAAAGAAATTCAGGATGACACAGGGAATGAATTCAGAATTCTATCAGATAAATTTTGGATAAATTCTCTCAGACAAAGAGATTGAAAAAATTAAAAAGAATCAAACAGAAAGCCTGGAGCTGAAAAATGCAATTACCATACTGAAGAATGCATTGAAGTTTTTAAATAGTAGAGTTGATTAAGCAGAAGAAATAATTAGTGAGCTAGAAGACAGCTATTTGAAAATACACAGTCAGAGGAGACAAGAGAAAAGAGAATAAAAAAAATGAAGCATGCCTATAGGATCTAAAAAATAGCCTCAGAAGGTCAAATCTAAGAGTTATTGGCCTTAAAGAGGAGGTAGAGAAAGAGATATGGGGTAGAAAGTTTACTTAAAGGAATAGTAAGAGAGAACTTCCCAAACCTAGAGAAAGATAGCAATACAAAAGGGTTATAAAACATCAAGCAGACTTAACCCAAAGAAGACTACCTTAAGGCAATTAATAATCAAACCTCACAAAGGTCAAGGATAAACAAGGATCCTAAACACAGCAAGAGAAAAGAAACAACATACAATGGAGCTCCAGTATGTCTGGCTGCAGACTTTTCAGTGGAAACTTTACAGGCCAGAAAAGAATGGCACAACATATTTAAAGTGCTGAAAGAAAAAATAAAACTTTTACCCTAGAATAGTATATCCAGCAAAAATATCCTTCAAATATGAAGGAGAAAGAAAGATTTTCCCAGATAAGCAAAAGCTGAGGGATTTCATCGCCAGACCTGTTACTACCAGAAATTCTAAAGGGAGTACTTCAATCAGAAAAAAAAGGACATTAATGAGCAATAAATAATCACCTGAAGTTACAAAACTCACTGTCAATAGTAAGTAAACACAGAAAAACATACAATGTTATGACACTGTAATTGTGGTTTATAAACTACTCTTATCCTAAGTAGAAAGACTAACTTATGAACCAATAAAAAACAATGACAGCAACTTTTCAAGATAGACATGGTACAGTAAGACATAAACAGAAACAACCAAAGTTAAACAGTGAGGGGATGAAGTTAAGGCATAGAGTTTTTACTAGTTTTCTTTTTGTTTGTTTATGCAAACAATGTTAAGTTGTTATCAGGTTAAAATAATAGGTGATAAGATACTATTTGCCAGCTTCGTGGTAACCTCAAACCAAAAATCATACAATGGACACACAAAAAATAAAAAGCAAGAAACTAAATAATATCACCAGAGAAAATGTCCCTCACTAAACAAAGACAGGAACGAAAGAAAGATGGGAGAGAAGACTGCAGAACAACCAGAAAACAAATAATAGCGTGGCAAGAGTAAGTCCTTACCTATCAACAATAACACTGAATGTGAATGGATGAAGCTCTCCAATCAAAAGACAGAGAGTGGCGCGCGTGTGTGCGTGCGCGCGCACACACACACACACACACACACACACACACACACACACACACAAAGACCCAATGATCTGTTGCCTAAAAGAAACACACTTCACCTATGAAGACACAAATAAATTGAAAACAAAGGGATGGAAAAAGATATCACATGCCAATGGAAACCAAAAAAGAGCAGGAGAATCTATGCTTATATCAGACAAAATAGAGTTTAAGACAAAGACTGTAAGAAGAGACAAAGAAGGCCACTATATAGTGATAAATATGTCAATTCCGCAATAGAATATAACAATTCTAAACATATATGCGTTCAACACTGGAGCACCCAGATATATAATGCAAATATTGTTAAAACTAAATAGAGAGAGATGGGCCCTAGTACAATAATAGCTGGAGACTTCAACACCCCAATTTCAGCATTGGACAGATCTTCCAGAAAGAAAATCAACAAAGAAACACTGGACTTCATCTGCGCTATAGATCAAATGAATCTAATAGATATTTACAGACTTTTCATCCAATGGCTTTAGAATACACATTATTTTCCTCAGCACATGGATTATTCTCAAGGATATATCATATGTTAGGTCACAGAACAAGTCTTAAAACATTCAAAAAATCGAAATAATATGAAGCATCTTCTCTGACCACAATGGAATAAAGCTATAAATTAATAACGAGAAGAATTTTGGAAACTAAACAAATACATAAATATTAAACAATATGCTCCTGAATGACCAGTAGGTCAATGAATAAGAAGGAAATTGAAAAATTTCTTAAAACAAATGATAATGGAAACACAACATACCAAAATCTACGGGATACAGCAAAAGCAGTACTAAGAGGGAAGCTTATAGCTATAAGTGCCTACATCAAAAAAGAGGAAAAACTTCAAATAAACAATCTAATGATGCATCTTGAAGAACTAGAAAAGCAAGAGCAAATCAAACCCAAAATTAGGAGAAGAAAAGAAATAATAAATATCAGAGCAGAAATAAATGAAATTAAAAAAAATACAAAAGATCAAAGAAACACAGAGTTGGTTTCTTGAAAAGTTAAATAAAATTGATGAACATTTAGCAAGACTAAGAAAAAAAGGAGAGAAGATAAAAATAAATAAAATCAGAAATGAAAAAGGAGACATTACAACTGATTCATACATCACAGTATTTCAAAGGATCATTAGTGGCTAATGTGAGCTACTATATGGCAATAAACTGGAAAATCCAGAAGAAATGGCAAAATTCCTACACACATACAACCTACCAAGATTGAATCAGGAAGAAATCCAAAATCTGAACAAACCAATAACAAGTAATGAGATGGAAGCCATGATAAAAAAATTCCCAGCAAAAAAAAGCCCAGGATCTGATGATTTCATTGTTAAATTCTACCGAACATTTAAAGAACTAATACCAATCCTACTCAAACTATTCTGAAAAATAGAGGAGTAGGGGATATCTCTAAACTCATTTTATGAGGCCAATATTACCCTGATATCAAAACCAGGCAAAGACGCATCATAAAAAGAAAACTACAGACCAATATCTCTGGTGGATATTGATGCAAAAATCATCAACAAAATATTAGCAAACTGAATTCAGTAATACGTTAGAAGGATCATTCATCATGACCAAGTAGAATTTATCCCTGGGATGCAAGGATGGTTCATTATGTGCCAATCAATCAATGTGATACATCATATCAACAAAATGAAGAAGAAAAAACATATGATCATTTCAATTAATGCTGAAAAGGCATTCGATAAAATTTCACATCCCTTGATGATAAAAACTCTAAAAAAACTGGGTATAGAAGGAACATAGTTCAACATAAGAAAAGCCATATATGACAGACCCATAGCTAGTATCATACTGAATGGGGAAAAACTGAAAACCTTTCCTCTAAGATCTGAGACACAATAAGGATGCCCACTTCCACCACTGTTATTCAACATAGTGTCAGAAATCCTCACTAGAACAATCAGACAAGAGAAATAAATAAGGGTCATCCAAATTGGAATGGAAGAAGTCAAATTGTCCTTGTTTACAGATGATATAATCTTATATTTGGAAAAGCCTAAAGACTCTCCAAAAAAACAACCTACTCGAACTGATAAATTCAGTAAAGTTGCAAGATACAAAATCAACACACAAAAATTAGTAACATTTCTATATGCCAAAAGTGAAAATTCTGAAAAGGAAATTAAAAGGTAATTCCATTTATAATAGCCACAAATAAAGTTAAATACCTAGGAATTAACCAAAGAAGTGAAAGACTTCTATAATGAAAACTATGAAACCCTGATGAGAGAAGTTGAAGAAGACACCAAAAAATTGAAGAATATTCCATGTTTATGGATTGGAAGAATCAATATTGTTAAAATGTTTATACTACCTAAAGCAATCTACAGATTCAATGCAGTCCTTACCAAAATGTCAATGACATTCATCAAAGAAATAAGACAATCTTAAAATTTGTATGGAACCTCCAAATACCCAAGGTAGGCAAAACTATCCTAAGCAAAAAGAACAAAACTAGAGGAATCACATTGCCTGACTTCAAATTATACTACCAAGATATAGAACCAAAATAGCATGGTACTGGCATAAAAAACAGACATATAGACCAATGGAACAGGAAAAGAGAACCCAGAAACACATCCACACACCAACAATGAACTCATTTTTGACCAAGCTGCAAAGAATATACACTGGGGAAAAGATGTTTTCTTCAATAAATGGTGCTGGGAAAACTGAACATCCATATGCAGAAGAATGAGTGAAACTAGACCCCTACCTCTCACCATATACAAAAATCAAACCAAAATAGATTAAAGACTTAAATCTAAGACCTCACGCTATGAAACTACTACAAGAAAACATTGGAGAAACTCTCCAGGATATTGATCTGGACAAAAGTTTCTTGAGCAATACCCCACAAACACAGGCAACCAAAGCAAAAATGGACAAATGGGATCATATGAAGTGAAAAAGCTTCTGCACAGCAAAGGATACAATCAATAAAGTGAAGACACAATCCATAGAATGGGAGGGAATATTTGCAAACTACCCATCTGACAAAGGATTAATAACCAGAATATATAAGGAGCTCAAACAACTCTATAGGAAAAAATCTAATAACTCCACCAAAAAATGGCAAAAGAAATAAATAGACATTTCTTAAAAGAAGATATACAAATGGCAAACAGGCATATGAAAACGTAGTCAACTTCATCGATCATCAATCAGATAAATGTAAATCAATACTACGCTGAGATGTCATCACCCCTCAGTTAAAATAGCTTATATTTAAAAGACAGGCAATTAACAAATGCTGGCGAGAATGTGGAGAAAAGGGAACCCTTGTGCACTCTTGGTGGGAATGTAAGTTAGTACAACCACTATGGAGAACAGTTTGGCCGTTGCTCAAAAAACTAAAAATAGAACTACCATATGATCCAAAAACGAAAAACTGAGCAATCCCACTGGCTGGCATATACCCATAAGAAAGGAAATTAGTAGGCCCGGCGCGGTGGCTCATGCCTGTAATCCCAGGACTTTGGGAGGCCGAGGCGGGCGGATCACGAGGTCAGGAGATCGAGACCATCCTGGCTAACACGGCGAAACCCCGTCTCTACTAAAAATACAAAAAAAAAAAAAAAAAAAAAAAAAATAGCCAGGCGTGGTGGCAGGTGCCTGTAGTCCCAGCTACTCGAGATGCTGAGGCAGGAGAATGGTGTGAACCCGGGAGGCGGAGCTTGCAGTGAGCCGAGGTCGCGCCACTGGACTCCAGCCTGGGCGACAGAGCGAGACTCCATCTCACAAAAAAAAAAAAAAAAAAGAAAGGAAATTAGTATATCAAAGAAATAATCTGCACTCCCTATGTTTGTTGCAGCGCGCTGTTCACAACAGCTAAGATTTGGAAGCAACCTAAGTATCCATCAACAGATAAATGGATGAAAAATGTGGTACAGATACACAACGGAATACTAGTCAACCTTAAAAATGAATGAGATCCTGTCATTTGCACCAATCTGAGTGGAACTGGAGATCATTAAGTGAAATAAGCCAGGCACAGAAAGACAAATGTTGCATATTCTCACTTATTTGTGGGATTGAAAAATCAAAACAATTGAACTCATGGACATAAAGAGTAGAAGGATGATTACCAGAGCATGGGAAGGGTAGTGGGGGGTGGAGCGGGAAGAGGAGATAGTTAATGGGTACAAAAAATAGAAAGAATAAGACCTACTATTTGACTGCACACCAGAGTGCCTATGGCCAGTAATAACTTAACTGTACATTTAAAAATAACTATAATAATGAAATTGGATTTTTTGTAACACAAGGAATAAATGCCCAAGGGGATGGATACCCTATTCTCCATGATGTGATTATTTCACATTACATGCCTGTATCAAAATGTCTCGTCTACCCCATAAATATATACATCTACTGTGTACCCACAAAAATAAAAAATTTAAAAAATGTAAAAAACAACCAGAAATGTTAGAAATTTATTTTTTTCTCTTTTTAATATGCCTTCCTTTGCTAGAGTTATGACTTTTCAAGATACATTAAGGCACTTTGAGAAATCTTAAAGAGTATGAACTGTATTATATTCATCTTTAGGTTTAAAAAATTCAATCTAGTCTTTGGAGCACAGTAGGTTCTCAAACATATTGAATTAAAGTAGGAACAGTACAAAGAGCAGAATTTATGGTGATCAGTTTTATTTTTGACAAGATTATTTACCATGTAAATGTCATGGTATCTGAAATGTGTTCATTGCACATACCCAAGAGATGCCAAATGCCAGTATGGAAAACAGCAGACCAAAGAAACACGAAATAATTCAGGAGCAAAAAAATTGACAGGCAGGAATGCTGTATAGTGTAGCATTAAGAATATGATATTTAAATTCAAAACTGACCTGGGTTTAATCTCATCTCAGCTATGTAAAAGTCTGAGACCTTGGAGAAATTATTTAACCACTCTGAATCCTCGTTTCCCCATCTATAAATGAGGGGTCATTAAAACAATTCTCCCAAATGGTTGATGTGAATATCAAATGAGATCATTTCTATAAAACCCTTAAAATAGTATTTGACTCATTGTAATCATAAAATTAACAGAAGTTATTATAAACTATAAAAATTGAGCACTCTTTTTCAGAAACTGATATTTTCCGAGAAAAATGAAACTGAATCCAAGGTAGATGTTATTAGAATATTGATTTTTTTCTCACCGATGGCATTACATTTTTTTGGAAAGCAAAATATACTGGATTTTAACAGTCTCAAATTATATATGGTATACATATCTCATGTTATCTGTTGAATTAATGATTTTGAGTCTATGATTTAGTTTTATTTTGCTTTTCTCCATTGCTGGATTTCAACTGTTACCTTTGTTATCAGATTCATAAGAGACATGTTAGTTTAGTTGATAAAAATGTTTTGCTTTACAGAAACATTCTTGAAATCAATAGGCCTATGCCATTCTCATTTCAGTGGAACTTAGTCTGATACAAAATATAAAGAGATGAAAAACATTCTCTGTTGTAATTGTTTAGAAAACAAGAAAATAATAAGTAAAACATACCAGTGATGGCATTTATTTTACTTCTGAACTCATCTGTGAAATTGGTGGAAGAGTAATGTTGTTGGTCACAATAATTAGAAGTCTGACACTAACATTGTATACTAGAACTAGACTTTTTCTGTAGCCTTATAACCTGAGTGTTTCTGAAACAATTCAGAAAATGCAAATGAATAATTTTTAAAGTATACACATTTGCATTAACACACTAAGATTTCACATATAAAATGTACTTAATTTAAACAGACTCCTCAAAGCACCAAGTGGATGGAACTTTGATCATAAATGTTTTTCATCTGTTCGTTATTCAATTCATTCAATTCTTAGTTGATTATATTTTTTCTCTGTTAAACTTTAAGCAATCTTTACTAAAAAGTCATGAAACTTCTTATAGTATAAAAAAAAAAATCCCAGGGACAAGTGTCAGTATACTTAATTGCTGTATATCAACATTCTCCAAATAGAGAATAATTTCCTATCATATCAAAAAATAGTAAATTGATGATTAAGCTACAGATATTTTGAGAATAAAGATTTAAATCAACAGGGATAATGTAATATTCAGAAACTTTTGTTGTCCACAAGGAATTAACATTTTCAAATAAAAATACTCAAAGAAAAAAGAGAAAAGCCAGAGGCCTGGTTTAGCATTTTTCTTTTTTAACCAGTAGTTCTGCAAACAGAACTACTCAATGGGCCTCAGTTTCTCTTTTTGTAAAATGAATCAGTTTGACTGAATATCTGTATGGTTTATTAAAACACAATAATTATTAAAGTTGAGAGTATCATCTTATTTACCAAGGTCTATTATATGTAGACAGATCTTTGCGAGGAAAATGTATTACTCCATTTTCATACCATGATAAAGAACTGCCAAGACTGGGTAATTTATAAAGGAAAGAAGTTTAATTGACTCACAGTTCAGCATGGCTGGGGAGGCCTCAGGAAGCTTACAAGCATGGCAGAAGGCGAAGAGGAAGCAAGGCATCTTTTTCACAAGGTGACAGCAAGAAGTGCCTAGCAAAGGGAGAAGAGGCCCTTATAAAACCATCAGATCTTGTGAGAACTCACTCACTCATTATCACAAGAGCAGCATGGGGGAACTGCCCCCATGCTTCAATTACCTCTACCTTGTCTGTCCATTGACACATGGGGATTATGGAGATTACAATTCAAGATGAGATTTGGGTGGGGACACAAAGCCTGACCATATCAGAAAATAAATACTTTGGAGTTGTACACAGACAAGAACAAATGTTGCTAGGATTTTCTATAGAAAACTAAGGGCATTCGCATTTAACATCAGGTAATTATTTTCTTTTATTATCATAAATAATGTATGTGTTCTTGGGTTATAAACATCTTTAACTCTAATAATTTTCCTTTCCATCTAAAAATGAATCAAATATGATCTTAACAAAAAGTACATATATTTAATTAAATCAGGACTGTATCTTGTAAGTAAATGAAGTGAAACAAAAACTACTCTAAACTATGAAGTGGAATTATTGGATGATGACATTGAAAAAACCTAACAGCCTCAATCTAGTTAGGACTCCACGTCCATTCATCTGCCATTCTGGCATTCTTCTCTGTGTTGGCTTAGTTCTCAGGCTGCTTTACCAGTAACTGTCAGACAGGTGCAAGCAGCAACTATAGCTATGGCTTCCTCATTTTCACCCATGTGGAGAGGGCATTGTTTCACCAGAAAATCAAACAAATGCCTGTGATTCCCCTTGATTGAGGGACTCCCGGTTCAGACCCCGTGAGCACAGAAAATGCCATATAGCAATTTGGAAAGGCCCATTATCTGGTCCAGTATCCATGGCAGTATTCATGGTAAAGATTGTACAATTAGGGTTCATCCAATGCTGCACAATGATGGATGAAAAATTCTCCAAAGAAAATTCTAGTTTCTGTTAGGAAGAGAGAAGACAGAGTACTTTTAGATTATGCAACCAACAAATGTCGAATGTATGAGTATATATTCAAATGTATTCAATGTTTACAGTGTGAATATTACAGACACCAGTTGTTTTATGTTCTCTTATAGTATTTGGAACTCTAAATATGAAAAATAAGATCTAAGTTAAAATATTGGTGAATATTTAGTGGATCTCCTAGTGGGAAATAGATTTAAGAATAAGAACAATGGACAAAATGTAAGTGAAAAGGGTGACATTTTAAAATTGTACATGAAAATATCCATAAAAATTAAAAGAAAAATATAAGTTAGGAAAAATAGTTGCTAGAAAAATGATGAAGAATTAGTATCCTTCAAGATTAAAAGATTTCTTCACAACAACGAAGGCAACAATCCACCTTGTAGCAGACACCGTAGATGACTCACCTACTCTTCTTGGCTCATAATATTGGCAGGAAGCCAGTACTCACTTCTCCTCACCCCTGGTGGCCTGTGGCAGGCTGAAAGTGCTAGAGAGTTAATGCCCAATCCCCTAACAGTTCCTAGCTATAGACGGACAGGAGCTGTTGTGGAAATACTCCAGCTTTCTAGTCCATGGGTGGGATGATTTTGCATGGAAACCCACTAAAACACAGAGCCTTTATCAGCCCCTTCTCTTCTCTGATTTCACTTCTCTGTGATCAGGGTTTTCCAGTATTACCAACTCAACCCACTACTTTCACTCCAATACCACTTTCAGGGAAAGTTCCTATAAGAACTCAGACACTTCCACATCAATTTTTTAAGTTTTCAAAATGGCTAAAATTTTGAGATGTTTTTATCACAAAAAAGATGAGCATAATTAAAGGTCATGGATTTATTAATTCACCTGATGAAACCATTCCATATAGTAAACATATACCAAAACATCACATTGTACCCTATAAATACATACAATTTTGTCAATTAAAAATAAAATTTATAAAAAGTGAGTAAACAAACCACTACAGAATAAACATGAATATTTATTCACAGAAAACCCACAGAATAAAAGTGAAAAAAACTTTTAGTTTGTAGTTATTAAACAAATAGGGAGATCCTATTTTTATTTTGTCAAGATTGTCCAAAATTAAGAGACAAAACTCAGTGTTATAAAGGGTATATTCAGGAAATCTTCCCATAATGTGAAGGTGATTTAGCAAAAATACTTACAAATATATTTTAAAAACATTTGTTTTTCAACTCGGTATGTCTACTTTTAATAGTTATTTATAGATCTGTTAGAAATTGTATCTAATTAATTAGAAAATACTGGCTGGGCATGGTGGTTCATGCTTGTAATCCCAGCACTTTGGGAGGCCGAGGTGGGCGGATCACCTGAGGTCAGGAGTTCAAGACTAGCCTGACCAACATGGAGAAACCCCGTCACTACTAAAAATACAAAATTAGCTGGGCATGTTGGCGCATGCTTGTAATCTCAGTTATTTGGGAGGCTGAGGCAGGAGAATCGCTTGAACCCAGGAGGTGGAGGTTGCAGTGAGCCGAGATTGCGCCATTGCATTCCAGCCTGGGCTGGAAAAATGAATGAGAAAAACCTACATTCAAGCTCTCAGAATATTAGTTACTATAAGGGAAACTGGGAAGAGTGGAGGAGGCAAGGTTTACGAGAGAATAGACAAAAGTTTTGTGAATTCCTTTACCTTTCTCCTTCATGTATTCATCTTGGCTCTGATGTTACACTGCCCTCAAGACTCTGGCTCTGATGCTCACCATTGTTTAAGTCTTGGAAGCACCTTCTCTTGGCCTGTTTCCAGATCTTTACTTGTCCTGAGCTAATGCTAGACTTGCATGTCTAGCATTAGTCTGGCATTGGCCTACCTGTTCTTTCCCTGGTGCCTGACTTGGATCTCATCCAGTTTTCAATGTCATTCCTCCCACGATTCAATAGTGACTCATTCAATTTTTTAGCACATTATCACCTGGACTATTGTGCCATTTGATAGAATGCACTATTATGCTCCATGTTTGAATAGCATGAACTGATTTTGCTATTTTACAATTAATGCCATAAGTGATGGTAGGAAGGGATGTGCAGTGATGACAGTAAATTAAAAGGACTTTATGCACTTATTTTCCAGAATGTAAGAAGTAGATTTTCTTAAGAACACTGGATACTGGCTTCACATTTCTGCAGAAATTCATTCTAAACCATGAAAATCACCCATAAATGGTAGGGGCCCAAATTGACCGTACCAGGGCAGATTGATCCTTTCCATTCATGAGCTACTATTCATCGTTGTCTGGATTCAATGACATCATATGTACAAAAGTGTTTGCAAACTTTGGATCAAACATCAATGGATGTTTTATTATTATGTTTTGTATGTTATAGACTCCAGCATTGCGATTCCATTTTCCAGCTAGAGACTGAACAACTTTTCAAAATGCTGAACAAAGTGCAGAATTTTCACTTCTTTTTATTCAAATTATTATGAATGTATTTGATATTATTATTGGTCTTTTGCACGAAATAAACTAATATCATTTGGTAAATATTTTTGTTTTATCTGGTAAATTAAAATATAGAAAAAAACACAATTTTTCATTTTTAAAACTGGGGAATCATTAGAAATCACCAGTGATATGTATAGTTAATTGAAATGCTGGGCTAAAACAATATTACTAATAAATAACTCAATGACACATGGTTAAAATGAACTCATATGCAGACTGTAATTATAAGGCATAATTAATCACATGCAGAGGTTATCTCCACTGTAAAATAAATAAGTGTCTCACTCAGAGCTGATTTGTTAAAATACTATCTGGAAAGCCAATAAATATTCATTATACATATTAAACACAAAATTCTGCCAGTGGAAGATTACCCCTTTCAAGGTCACTTGTTTTGAAGAGCACAAAGATGAGGCAGCAAAGATACACTTATTCAGGTCTTTGTTAGCCAAGGTTTTTGACCTCTGGCAAATTCCTGACTTTGCTCTGTACCATTTGGAAAATAGAATTTTGTATTCACTGACTCCTTTTGCTTTATAAGCATACTGTAAGCATAAAGTGCAAATAGCTCAATGAAAATACCGGGGAAACATAAAATCTCTGTAAATATTAGGTATTCATGTTTTATTATTTCTAGCAGTTTTCAAATATTTTATTTGATGTGTAACATTAAATACTTCTCAAGTATTTTCACCCTATGAAGGCCATGAAAATAAGAAGGTCCTTGATATGGCCAGGCTTTGTGTCCCCACCCAAATCTCATCTTAAATTATAGTCCCCATAATCCTGATGGATCAAGGGAGAGACCAGGTGGAGGTAATTGAATCATGAGGGCAGTTTCTCCCACACTGTTCTCACGATAGTGAGTGAGTTCTCTTAAGATGTGATGGTTTTATAAGGGGCTCTTCCCTCTTTGCTAGGCACTTCTCCTTCCTGCCACCTTGTGAATAAGGTGCCTTGCTTCCTTTCAGCTTTTGCTGTGATTGTAAGTTTCCTGAGGCCTCCTCAGCCATGCTGAGCTATGAGTCAATTAAACCTCTTTCCTTTATAAATTACCCAGTGTCAGGTAGTATCTTTATAGCAGTGTGAAAATGGACTAATACAGTCCTATCACAGGTTAATGGAAAATACCTAAGTCTGCATACACTTAACTTCATATATATGTGTATATATATATATGAATATATACATATTTGTGAATATATACACATATATATTTTAGAGTTGTGCTCTGTCACCCAGGCTAGAATGTAGTGGCATAATCATAGCTCAGTGTAACCTTGAACTACTGTACTGAAGGGATTCTCCCATCTCAGCCTTTCGAGTAGCTGGTACCATAGGCACGTGCCACTATGCTGGTTGATGTTTTATTTATTAATTTTTTTTTATGTAGAGATGGGGTCTTGCTAGCTTTTCCAGGCTGGTCTTGAACTCCTAGACTCAAGTAATCCTTCCACCTGGCATCCCAAAGCACTGATATTACAAGTCTGAGTTTCGTATATTGAGACATGTAGTTATTAGGCACATTGAGATTGTTGTAGGTCAGCACGACCCATTGTATAGTGGAAATCACCTAAAGTTTTGTTCACAAATCCATCACTAAGCCAAAGAGATCATTTAAATATATTTGAACCAGGAAGTTCAATACACTTCACCATATAATTTATGTAGTGTTAAATATGACAGACGATTTTATATAGAATGAAAAATAAATTTTATTTTTAAATGCTGGCAGTAAATTCAAGTACCTATTTAATTTCACAATGCATTTATTTCATCTTTTACCTTCCTAGAAATAGGTAGGTAACGCTCTTTGAGATTGATATGTAGATTTCTGTCACCAAGATGCAAGTCTAAGGTTGGTGCCCAACTCCCTGGCATTTATTTGAACAGAACTTCAGCAGCAGCTCTGACCTGATCATCAGCTGTGGTTACTTCTGTAAATCATGGTTTGGCAACAGCTCTGCACCTTCTTGCCTATGCCAGAACATCTCGGCCAGTGGCCAATTGATTAAGCACTAGTGAATCCCTGGGGTGTGGGGCTATCATGGAAGAACCCATAATTTCAAAACCTAGAACTGTGAAAAATTTTATCTTCCTATGTTAAGAGTTTAGGAAAAATTTGAGGTATTTTTAAAAGTTCCCATAGTTAATATCCTGAGGATCATAGTCCTCAGATCTTTATTTGTTAATATCATTCATTGTATGTAAAATATTCCAACAGAAAAGATTCCCTTGTGAAAAAAAATGTTCTGAGATAAACACACACATACACAGAAACACACACACACACACACACACACAGTGTGACTATAATTTGTTGGTGATTTTCATGGTTTAAATTTTTTTTTTAACCGAATCTTTTTTTTTTAAAGAGAATTCCTAGACTCTGGGATGTATATGTTAAAGTCTGTTAGTCTTATCTTTTTTTCCAATCACTGTTGACATGGATTGTAAAACATGGACCCTGGTAGTGCATGCTAGCAAATGGAGCAATAGTTTGGGTGATAATATGTTACAAGATGGAAGTGGTTAACATTGAGTTATGGGAGAAGAGATATTAAAAACTGAAAGAGGTCCAAGTCAGGCACCCAGGAAAAAATAGGTAGGCCAACGCCAGTAATACAATTTCATAACTTAGGAAGGGTCAAGGTCCAGAATCAGGCCAGCAGAAGACACCAACACTTAAGCAAGGGCATGTATCAGAGCCAGGACCTTGAGGGCAGTGCAAAATCAGACCAAGAGGAATGGTGACAAATAAGGGAATCCAAGGAAATTTTATCTATTCCTTCATTAACCCTGCCTCCTCCATATTTGCTAGTTTCCTCTAACATAACTAACACTCTGAGAGTTTGCACTTAGGGTTCCTTAGTCTCCGATTTTATACTTAGCATAAAGTATGCCTTGCGTCAAAGCACATTTAATTTAATGTAATTTAGTGAATAAATGAATAAAGAAGTAATAAAAGTGGACCCAATGAGCAGAAGAACGTAAACATTTTGGAAAGATAGATTTTGCTAAATTCCGTTTTTACATGGTTTTTATAGATTTGTATTCTCATCAGCAGAGTATAAAAGGATTCCCTGAATAGTGCTTCTATAACATTGAGGATTAGTTTTAAATCTCAGACAATCTGATAAATTAAAAAATTAGTTATTCCTTTAATGTTCATTTCCTTGAAACCTATGAGGCAAAATAAATTTACCTTTGACAATTTTTCTTCTTTTATGATTTGTCTCTGCAGAGCCCACCTTTTTTGTGAATGTCTGTCTTGGGTTCACCTGAAGCTGTTATGAGGCTAGGATATGAAAATAAGCAGTTAATTTGGTTGCTAATCCTGAGAAACACTGGTAGGAGAATGGTGAAATGAAACGAGGACAGAAGAAATCCCCTAAGTGTGCATTTTGAGCAGATTGTCAGAACAGACAGGTGAACTTTAATCCCATTACAGAACTGAGAAACTCAGAGTTATCCCATCTGCAGGACTAGAGAGCTGGGCTCATTACTTACTCTTGTTATTCCTTGGCTGGGGGTTGCAAGAAGAGGTGACTTTTACCGGATGAAACGGAGGAAGCCCTTGGGCAAAGAGATGCAGGTGCTGGCCTTTGGAATTGTTCAAATTTCACTGAAATGGTTTTGGCTGAGAGGATAAGGTAAAATGCCGAGGTTTCTCTTACAAGATAATTTAGTTTTTCCCTCATCAATGAGTGAAATCATTTTAACTTCAAGTTTATTTACTGTCATTATTTTTCCTACCAATGAACTTTTTAGTTTGCACATGGTTATTTCTTTTTTTTAAACATATACATATATATAGATGAGGTCTCACTATGTTGCCTAGGCTGGTTTTGAACTCCTGAGCTCAAGTGATCCTCCTGCCTCGGCCTCCCAAAATGCTAGGATTACAGGCATGAGCCACCAGGCCTGGCCTGTTAATTTCTTTCTAAATTTTAATGTAACATTTTGAAATAATGCATTCCTTTTCTGTCATATTTTGTTCATTACATTTTCTTTTAACAACTTCCATCTTGAAAAGACCTGTTGAATATTTATGTTTTAAGTTACTTTTTTTAATATTTAGTTTTATAATTTACCTATAACTGATATGGTGGAGGTATGGTTAGCTTTTATTTTCAAAATAGTCAGACAACTAAGACAAAACATTTTATAATAATATATTTCTTGCTCAAACCCGAACTTTGCTACCATCCAACCTAAGAGCCCTTGGACAACTCAACATTTTTTAGCCTCATCTCTAAAAAGAGGAAATAAAATCAATTTCACAATTTTGCTTTAAGAATTAAATAATTATGTTAATCATTTAGTACATTATTAAGATTCAATAATGTCAATAAAGTTTATTATTTCTTATTAAAAAATAATATATTTCTTCTATATTGTTTTGAGATAATTTTTAACCTATATATTTTTTAAATGTTTATATAAATGATAGAATGCCTTCTTCCATAATAACTTTTTTTCCAATTGTTTTCTATCATTGCCTACATTTTTCTTCATGCCTCAAGTTGTAGGTAAAATTTAGAATGATTTTGTTAATATAAAGTATCATTGAGATTTTGCTAGACATTGCTCACCCCAATATTAGACTCACACAATAATTTAGCGGGAACTCCCATCTTTTCAGTATTTCTTCTTTTCATCTCCATAGAATCATATCTTTCTTTATGACATCAGTAAAGATTTTCTTCTGTAGTGTCTTTCTAGGCTTTTTCATATCATATTTTCATGAACAGAATCTTTTGGGGCTTAGGGCGAGAGGTAAAATATTTTGTAAGATGCCGTGGAAAAAGATAGGGTGAAGGAGAGCCTGGTGTTTCTCTTGGATAATGGTCCATGGTGTTGTGAAGAGGAGTGGTGAAAACAGAAATGGAAGGAGCTGTTGCCTTGGGTAATTCTGAGACAAAGACCCACAGCCAGGTATGTTTTTGTTCCAGTGACAGCATGCAACTGAGAGAGAATGGGGAGGGTCTGTGCAACCCCAATCCTGGCTGACCTCTCTGCAACGCGGGCTGCTGGGAGTTAACATCTAGAAGGTCTGTTGCCCTGAGGGACAGAGTTTGTTGCCCGGAAATAAGTCATGATGTGGAGTAGTGCCTTCAAGGGGCTGCAAGAGGGGTGGCAGTAGAGTTGGATGCAGAAGTTAAGAGAAAGTACTAAAGCAACAAGGTTGGAAGGTTAAGAGCAGTTATTATTAGCTGGGGAGGTTCTGTACTATAACATGAACAATTATTTTTTACTAGGTGTTGGACAAACAGTATTTATCATGTCCTTAAAGGGTGCTTATTCCAAAACAGCTTATGAACCTTTAATCTAAGGGCAGTTTTCTGGGTAGACATAATAAGATAATGGCCTTCATGCTGTTATTTGAGGGGTATTTTAATTTTTTAATTTTTTATTTTTTAGAGATTGGAGTCTCACTGTGCTGCCCAGGCTGGCCTCCAACTCCTGGGTTCAAGCAATCCTCCCTCCTGAGCCTCCCAAGTGGCTGAGATTACAGGCATGTGTCATGCACCTGGCTTGAGGGGTATTTTAAAATTTTCTGCCAGTGCCAATAGAAGTTGTCTACTTTCCCCTTCCCTACTTAGGAATTTCCTGTCATTCTACTTATAGAAAAGAAACAGGAGAAGAATAATCACAATCAAGTGAGTAGCATCACAATCAAATAAAAATTAAAGCCAGTTAATAAAAATTAATATAAGCTAATGAATGAATATCTTCCAAAGAGAAGGACATTCAGTGAGATGCTGTACAGTGCAGCAAATGTTTCTTGCATGCCTGTTGGGTATTAAGCACTCAT
This sequence comes from Pongo pygmaeus, assembly GCF_028885625.2. Taxonomy (NCBI): domain Eukaryota; kingdom Metazoa; phylum Chordata; class Mammalia; order Primates; family Hominidae; genus Pongo; species Pongo pygmaeus. Next base: position 125,821,728 of record NC_072384.2, read on the forward strand.
CTAGGAATGGTCTGATTTTTTTTAACTCTCTTTGAAAAAAGAAATAAGCATTTTTCCTTTCATCGTGGGTCATCACAGGTAATGCAAAACAAATTTCTCTGTAAAATATCCCTTAGCAACTCCCTAGCAACATTCAAATGAGCAAGCTTTTACCGACGGGGTTCACAGGACAAAATTTTAAGAAAAAGTAGCCTTTTTTTTGCCACTAAATCTTTAATTTTAAATGTTTTACAAGAGAATAATGTTTCATATGAAGGTTTAAATTATTCATTATCAAGTGCTCCTTTCCGTATTAACATCTAGCATAATATTGTGAACAATAAAATTCTGTTGAATAGAATCTTATTAAATATAGTAAGCCTGGGAAAATCTGGAAGAAACATTACTCTTCTTCTCTTGAGGTTCATGATGTCATTTTCTCTCCTTTTCTGCATAGATGACACTTATCTAATTTCTAATTATTCCATCTAATTAATTGGAGATTTGACTGCCTGAATAGATTCTTGCCCTCTACCTAGGAAAATGTAATATTCATGTTTATAAATCATCCACTACAATAGCTTGGAACTCCATTTATATGGTTTTCTCTCTGTGCTTCAGCTTCAGGCTTTAAAAACTAACTGATTAACTAACTAATTAACTAACTAATCTAATGAAACAAAAACATCCTGAAACTTTTCCTCATTTTCTATGTCACTAATATTAAATGTCCACATTTTAGACTCTGACGATGGCCTCCTCTTCTTCTAAAATTACTAATGCTCATGCTGTGGATTGAATGTCTATATCCATCCGCAAATTCATGTTAAAATCCTAACCCTCACTGTGACTATATTAAGAGATGAGGCCTCCTAACTAAGGTGGAGCCCTCATAGATGAGATTTGTGCCCTTATATAAAAGAGACCCCAAGAGCTCTTTTGTTCTCTTTCCACCATGCAAAGATACAACGAGAAGGTGGCAACGCAGAAGAGGGCCCACACCAGAACCTGACCATACTGGCACCCTGATCTTGGACTTTCTAGGTGGCAGAGCCATGAGAAGTATATTTCTGTTGTTTATAAGGCCTTCAGTCTTGCATCCTCACTGACTAAGACAGCTCATATTCTATCTTTTAATCCAGTGGTGTGGCAGTAGACTGGCTCTCTGAAAAAAATAAGGCCCCAGTTTGTGGTGCTTGCTGATTTCTAAGGCATAAACATTCCCAACAACGCTTTTCTCAAGCTACCCATGTGAGGTCATTTAAACAGTTGAAAAGAGAGGTGCACAATCAACTCTTGCTAGTTTCCTAGGCTACGGCCTGCCTCTCTACTCCTCTCTCCATTTGCTCTGTCTGAAAGTGCCTGTTTATGGCTTTCCTCTTCTATCTTCCAGTCTGGAACTCTGGTGTGAGGACATGAGTTTACTCCCTTAGAATCTCTAACACCAACTTTCGATCCTTTCCATCTAATAATACCTCATTCTGGTATCAATACAACAATCTACCATTTGACTCAAATTGGATTTCTGGGAGCACTGTGAACCAGGACACACCTGGGTGGATTGGAAATTGATAGATTCTACTTGCCATTGGGCCCTCAACACTACTGATCCAGGCAGGGTTTACTCTATTGATTCTTCATTTATTGAGCACTGAAAACCTCAATTTCTCTCCTCAGACCACTATCCTGCCCCTCTACCACCACGAATGCTGAAAACCTTGGCATTAGTATTGGCAAGAAAATGGAGATCTTTGGGAAGTAAATCAACCAATCTCGTGACCTGACCTCCCTCAAATTTCTTCTTCACACACCTTTGTCTACTTTGTAATCTCCAACTGCAGAAGGTGTTTTTCATCCTGAATGAAGCCAGTTCCTTCACCTCTGCTCATTTCCCTGGCACTCGCATCTCTCGGGAACCTCCTTCACCAGTGGACTCCTCTCCATAGCCATAACTACTCCCTCCAGATTAAATCTCTTCCTTCAGTCCTTAAACATTCTCTGGCCACTTCAGCTCCAAAAAATTGCGACCTCTTTTAAGGTGACATCTTCTTTTGCTGTTGTCACATCTTTCTCTTATTTAAGATCCCAGATAGAGTCACCTACTCATGGCAGATCCTTTTCCTTTCTGGCCTTTTCCTTTCTGGTTTATTTGGCTTTCTTCCTTTCTTAATTTTTCATTTTCTTCTCACATTTACTCATAACCCCTCATACACGCACACTCACACACACACCCCTCACTCATACCCATTGACCTACTGCCCACACTCACGTTAATTATACTCACTTAACCACCAACAATGTCGCATGTTCAACATTTATAGTGCTTATCTAATCTGTATCTCTCTGCCAAATATGATCATTAATTCCTGGCTTCATGAAGTGCCCAGCTTCTATGATGTCTGTGAAATGTTACATCTTTTTACCTCCTTTCTCCCTTCTGTGGTCCTTTTCCTCTATATATTTATCTAGTTTTAAATAAGTGATCACATTGGCAAATGCCTGTGGCTTTATTATAATACGTTTCTGAGCAACATGATTCATTTATATGGTTTTAACTAGATGTTTTTAATCAGAATGAACCCCAAATATATATTTCCACCACTTATCTTTTCTGCTTTTTACCTAAATTCTACATGAGAATCTCTACCATAAAGGAAAAACACAACACTGAATTCATCTTTGGTCTTCCCAGAGTTTCTTGCCTTTCTATATTTGCTGTCTCACTGGAGGGAACTACTGTTTGACGAGGGAAAGAGATTTGAAGTTGCCTTTGAGTCCTTTCTCTCCCCTTAATATTCCCATGCCCAGTCAATCACCAACCTCTAGATACTTGTGGAATCTAAACACTTCTCCCCCTTATTTAGACCTGCATCATTTTCGCTAGAGTTATTGCAAAGATTCCTCAGTCTTTCTGTTTCCTCCTCAAATCCTGCCTCCACACTATCTCCAGGGTGTTCTAGCTGACTCTGCATGGCCTACATGGTGAAGTTCAAGCTTTGATCAGATCAAAAGGGCTCCCCCTAGGAGCAGTAGCTCACACCTGTAATCCCAGCACTTTGGGAGGCTGGGGTGGGCAGATCACCTGAGGTCAGGAGTTCGAGATCCGCCTGGCCAACATGGTGAAAACTCATCTCTACTAAAAATACAAAATTTAGCTGGGCATCGTGGCTGGCATCTGTAACCCGCTACTCAGGAGGGTGAGACAGGAGAATCGCTTGAACCTGGGAGGCAAAAGTTGCAGTGAGCCGTGACCGCGTCACTGCACTCCAGCCTGGACAGCAAGAAGAAGACTCTGTATCAAAAAAAAAAAAAAAAAAAAACAAAAAAACAAAAAACAAAAAACAAAAACACGAAAAGAAAAATACAAAAATAGAGGGGCTCCCACCTACCTGGTTTCTTTTCCCCTGCCACCCCTTATGCAGTGTGCCAATGACCCTAAACTTCATACCAACCCTGGTTCACATCATGCTTATTCTCATCTCTTTATATTTGTGCAAACTGTTCTCTCTGCCTGGACTCTCTTACCCTTTGTTCATTTCGTTAGCTTTTCCATACCAAAATTTAGACAAAAATCTCTCCAGAAAGCTCACCTGGATACTCCCATTCCCTGTGGGTATGCTGGGCTTCCTCTGTCCTGGGAGCATGTGTCTATTACACCACTCATTGGTCAGCTTTAAATTCCTTTATCTATCTGCCTTATAGAATCAAGCTCTTCTACAACAATCAGGGTGTTGTATTAATAATGAAGTGCGGGCTGGGCACAGTGGCTTAAGCCTGTAATTCCAGCACTATGGAAGCCTGAGGCAGGTGGATCACCTGAGGTCAGGAGTTCGAGACCAGCCTGGCCAACATGGTAAAACCCCATCTCTACTAAAAATACAAAAAAAATCAGCTGGGTGTGGTGGAGCGCACCTGTAATCCCAGCTACTCAGGAGGCTGAGGCAGGAGAATCACTTGAACCTGGAAGGCAGAAGTTGCAGTGAGCCAAGATCAGGCCATTGCACTCCAGCCTGGGCAACAAGAGTGAAACTCCATCTCAGAAAAAATAAAATAATGAAGTGTCTCTGACACAGATCTTGGCACACAGTTGGCCCTCACTAAATGTTGGTTGTACTTGACATCAGACAATTGAAATGTGATAAATGTCACTAAACTCTCTCCAGGATCAGCACAGAATGCTTGAGGAATGTTGCACAATTAATAACGGTTAGATGAATAAAAGCATCATTCCTGTGGCTTCTAATATATCAAAGAGGGAGGAAGGAAGGAAGGAAGGAAGGAAGGAAGGAAGGAAGAAAGGAAAGAAAGAAGGAACGATGGAAGGAAGAGCAGTAAGCAATGAGCTTTCTAATTGATTTTCTCTTTAAACTAGAAATAAGTGTAGAGCGAGGGTCAAGATCAGGGTGAACGTGAAGGAGAAGAGAAGATGCTGAGGACTAATTCTGACACCATTTTGCTCAAGGCTGGTCTTAGACTTGACCCATTAGGTGCCAAATGCTCTAAGCAATGATGTGCTGCCAATAATCACAGTGAGGCCTAGACAAGGAACTGATGCTGTTTCTTCCATCAGCCAGCAGAGGGGACAATAGAGCAAAGGCATTGATAACCTTACACAAATTTAGGAAATGTTGCTTCCTTTCCCACCACCTTCTGTTTCTCCAAGCTGAGGCTACCTCTGGGGGAATTTCTGTTATTGATTGCATGCTGTTTACTACCTTACCATCATTTATCCATGGCAGCCCATGGCAATATAGCTTCTTTTTGTCAAAAAGGAAAGAAAAATGGATAGATTTTCATTGATGAGGCTAAGAACTCATTGTTTAATCATGCATTAAGCTCAGTATAAAGTCAACAATGAGTGGAATGCATAAAAGTTTATTTTGAAAACATTTTTTACCTAATTTTCAATGGCAATGAAAATATGCAGATACTGCAAGCTCTTGCAGTTCCCTCACCCATCAACTCTGCCTTTGCTGGTGCATGAGTCAACTAGCTTCTTAAATCACTGCGTGCTTTTAGTGTCATTTCCAGTAGGCAGCACTGCAAACAACTGAGTTGTCAGAGGAGATAGATCCATGCGTGATATCATTTGCAAATGATTTATTTCTTAAAGTGCATAAAAATGCATATTGAGCTCCTATGGTTATTATTCCCACAGTAAACAATGGAGTAAAGAGAACTCTTAATTTGTTCGCAGTGTGAGGGGTGTCAAGGGGAAGGCAGGTTATGTTTAACATCTTTTGCATTATCAATTGACTAATAGGGTCACTGGGGAAAAAAAGCCACTTGAATTAAGTGCCTGGAAATAACCTTACTGTGAAGATATGGTGCCGAAGATGAGAAGCCAAAATCCAGATGAAACTAATCTCTCTCCATTTCCCATGTTTTCCCTAAATGCTCTTTTGTTTTGTTTTGCTTTGTTAAAGTGGCATTAACCCAGGCAACTTAACCAGAGCTAGATACAGGTCTTTTAAGGCAGTTCATACAGAAAAGGGGTTGAGGTCATTCAAGAAGAATGAAGAAAGGATTTCCTACTAATGATTTCCAATCAGACCCTGTTGGCATTTTGGGTAAGACCATTCTTAACTGAGAGAAGCTGTGTCTTACATTCCAGGGCAGTTAGCACCATAGCTTCCCTCCCTAAGATACTAGGAGCATGCAACAGTTATCATGAAAATCAACTGCATGATTTTCGTAGATGGCCTCCATCTAAGTGATGCCAATTGGAAATGTCTCACTGTGTGGTTTCACCATGGAAGTTTGTTATCTCAGAATGTTCATTTAATACCATCGACAAACATGGGGATAATAGACTTAACAGAGATGTAAGGACTTGAAATAACATATGCAAAGAGATGAGACATCACACAATAGGGATTTTATAAATAGTACTTATTAATATTATTGCGAGGAAATGTGCAAGTTATAAGAACGAATGAGAATGGACTCCTTACTCTTATAGAACTATTTAGTGGAGAAAACATACATGCAGACATGCCCCAAATAATAATACAAGTCAGCACAGTTGTTAGGCATATTAGAGTCTGAACAGAGCTGAGTACAAATTGCTTTTGGGCTGCCTAGCTTCTGATCTTAAATGAGTACCCGTTCTCTGGTGGAGTAAAGGTATGGTTTTAATCTTCTCTGTGAATCAGCGTATGGTTTCCACCCAGATTTTGAGGTGGGAGGAGCAAATGTATAGATGAGTTTATTTTATTTTATTTTATATATATTTGAGACAGGGTCTCCCTCTGTCTCCTAGGCTGGAGTGCAGTGATGCAATCTTGGCTCACTGCAGCCTTCACCTCCTGGGCTTAGGCGATCCCCTTCAGTCCCCAGAGTAGCTCAGACTACAGGCAAATGCCACCACGCATGGCTAATTTTTGTATTTTTTCTACAGACGGGGTTTTGCCATGTTGCCTATGCTAGTCTGGAACTCCTGAGCTCAAGTGATCTGCCTGCCTTGGCCTCCCAAAGTGCTCGGATTAGAAGCGTGAGCCACCATGCCCGCCTCATGAGTCTATTTTAAATTCCAGCCTGGGATACGGCCCCTAGGTAAATGCAGCCAGGAGAGAAACTTCAAAACTTCAAAACAGTTTCAGGAAATTGATGTTAAATTTTTGTTTTACTCTCCATTATGAGGAATTTTTTAACTTCAATTGAAACAGAATTTGACTTTGTTGCACTTCAAATCCTTACGGATATTCCCCTTCAATTTCTAGCTAGTCCCAAATAACCGAATTTGATTTCCAGACTCATGTGTTCCCTTAGATTATCTAATAGCCATTTCACACCCTTTCTGTTTTTTTCTGCATGGATTTATGTATGATTATGACTCCTATTTCTATTGCTATTTGTAATGTATTTTAGTTTTTGAAAATTCCTATACATTAATCCATTCATTCAGTGCTTCACATATTTACATTTGGCTGAATGCATGTCACCAGAAGCTAGGATATTTACTTATAGCTTGGAAGAACTGGAATGTCTGGTAATAAGGTCATGTGGATAAAAGTTATACATTAAATGTATAAAAAAAGAAATAAGAAAGTGCATGTTGGCGAAATTTTCAATTGAGTATAAATATGTCTTTTTCTAGGGTCAATTGAGTTTCTGAGCATTTTTAAAACTGAGATTACTTTTTAATTACTTTCAAATTAAGGAACATTCAATACTGTAGCACATTTTGTGAAGTAAATTAAAACCATTTTCTGAGATACATAGTCTGGATTTCCTCCTATCTTGTTGCTAGGAGGAAGAAAAAGAGAACAAGAAAGATAATAAATAATTCAACCTTAAATTCTATGTAATATACCACCCTTCTGCCTTATCTTAGGCTAAATTAGCATATATCAAATATTCTAAACAATAAAATGAAAAAATAAAGGACAGGATTTCAAAGAACTCCAACTTAATGATGCAGCAGTCAACCAGCTGTTACCAACAGTTTCTTTCCAGAATGAAGTACTGATTTGACAGTGGTTGGTTACCCCACAGAGACTATCTTAGTATCAAGAAATCCAAATAAGCTGATCACAGTGAAATCTGATCTCTCAGGGACCACTTCTCTCTGCAAATGAAGGGGAGCCATTTGACCAGCTATTAGGATCTGGGGCTCTGGACTCTGACAGCACTGGGTTCAAATCCCTATTACCAATGAGTAATTGTCTGAAAGCAGACTTCTTAACTTTCTTCACCTGTGGGTTTTGCTGTCTAAGAATGGTGCCCTTTTCACTGGATCCCTCAGATTCTTCTCAACAGAGAGTTCTGGGCAAAAACTTGGAGGCCCGACTTTAAAGTTGAATAATAACTGCAACAGTGAGGTATCCCTTATTTGTGACTTGTGGAACTTTTACTCGATCCCACCTTCTGTTCCTATGATAACAACCACAACCATAGCAACAATAACACTGATATGGACGGGAGACAGGGAGACATTGGGTAGGAGAGGGCAGTTCCTTGGCAAAGGCCCCACTCTCAAGCGTGGAAATCCACAGCCTGGAAACCCACAGCCCTCAGTGAGAAAAGGCATTTCTGTTTTTGTACCCAAAAAGTTGCCTTTTGGTCCACTACACTCCCCTATCCTGTACCCATATAAACCCTGAACCCCCGGCTCCAAAAGGAGGTGAGTAAGCAGAACAACAGCAGAATGGCAGAGCAGAAAAGAAGAAAAGAAGCATCTGAACGTCAAGAGGAGCACAGCTGGGGACAATCAGAGAGATCAGCTGCTGGACTGCCAAACTCCAGGGGAAGATCATTTTCCCATTCCGTCCCCCTTCCAGCTCCCCATTCATCCTGCTGAGAGCTACCTCCACCACTCAGTAAAATCCTGTATTCATTCTTCAAGTCCCTGTGTGACCTGGTTCTTCCTGGTTGCTGGACAAGGAACTGGGTCCCAAGGGGGTTCACTGAGCTGTCTAACACTTAAACCACCTGCAGGTGGCAAGGCTAAAAGAACACACTCTAACATGTGCCCACTTGGGCTTTGGGAGTTGCAGACACCCAACCCAAGATGCTACCATGGGGCCAGAGCCCCCAAGACACTAGCCCCGACTCCTGCACCTGCCTGTCTGTGTGCCCCTACTCTCATAAGGGGTTTGAGCATGGCGGCTGAACAAACGAGCTACATGTCACATGTCCTGCGAGGGGGTGTCAGGGAACTCTCCTGTTTCAACACTGTGCACCAGACATGGTGTAAGTTTTTCAGGTATACCAACTCATTCATTTCTTACTATAACCCCAGGAAGTCAATAACTTTATATTATACCAAACTTATTAGAAGTTGCTAAACATATTTCTACATTTTTTCAGAGAGGAATAAAGGGGACTGAATGCTTGATTTTGAAATCTGATTGCAATAAAAAAACTAAATTCTGCAAAAATAATGTTTAGTTGAAAAGAATGAATCGGAAACTCCAAAATGACCAACAAAAGCATAACAGTTTCTTTTTTTTCATTGTGGGGATAAAAAAGGAAAACAAAGATGGTATAAAAATGGCAGGTATCTCTCACAACCTGGCATATATGGCTGATGTAGACAACCCTACCTGCTCCACCTCACAGACATGTTGCTAAAATACAGTAACAGCAACAATAAATCTACATCTATATGTAATATCAACTTAAATAAACTATATGTAATATCATCTTATATATCTCATATCTCAAATCTTACACCATCTTGTATAATTTTTAATCTATATCTACTATTTCTATATCTATATTGCATATTTAGATATTCATTACATTGTTCTTCACAATGATTGGGTGTTTTAAATGTTTTGTAGTAAATTAAAACAAAGGAAAAATATATTGGTAACTTTTCTGAACACTTAATCAAATGATATATTAAAATTTAAGAAATGAACAGAGAGATCTGGTGGTGACCTGGCAACTAATATTGTTTGGTTATGTATCCCCACCCAAATCTCATCTTGTAGCTCCTATAATTCCCATATGTTGTTGGAGAGACCTGTTGGGAGATGGTTGAATCGTGGGGGCAGGCCTTTCCCATGATGTTCTTGTGATAGTGAATAAGTCTCATGAGATCTGATGGTTTTAAAAACAGGAGTTTCCGGCTGGGCGTGGTGGCTCATGCCTGTAATCCCAACATTTGGGAGACTGAGGTGGGTGGATCACCTGAGGTCAGAAGTTCAAAACCAGCCTGGCTGACATGGTGAAACCCCATCTGTACTGAAAATATAAAAATTAGCCAGGTGTGGTGGTGTGTGCCTGTAATCCCAGGTACTCAGGATGCTGAGGCGGGAGAATTGCTTGAAACCAGGAGGCGGAGGTTGCAGTGAGCCAAGATCATGCCACTGCACTCCAACCTGGGTGACAGAATGAAACACCATCTCAAAAAAATAAATTAATTAAAAAAAAAGAAAAGAAAAACAGGAGTTTCCCTGTACAAGCTCTCTCTTTGCCTGCTGCCATCCATGTAAGATGTGACTTCTCTTTGCCTTCTGGCATGATTGTCAGCCCTCCCCAGTGATGTGGAACTGTGAGTTCATTAAACCTCTTTCTTTTGTAAATTGCCCAGTTTGGGGTATTTATCAGCAGCATGCAAACGGACTAATACAGCAACCCAATGGGGCTTTAGTCCTAGATATGGCCTGGTAGCGGGGATGTGATTCTAATGCTCTCTGAGAGCAGAAGGCATGTCCAAAGGACAGAGGAAGATGATGAAGCTGAAACTGAGCTTGAAACCTTGAATTTCTGCCCCATGTAATCATATACAGTCCTCTAGCCTAAAGATGCCAAGAGGAAGCTTCCTTCCTCTTGAATGGCCAATCTAATGTGCTGTGTGGGTATGAATTTATCTGTTTTTTGGATCATGAACTGAAAAATATAAGGAAAACCTCTAGGCTCTCAAGCAAATACACAAACAGTGTAGGTGGGTACATTTATGCTGAAGGCACACAGCATTCTAAGTCTTGGTCTGAGTTACTCCAGAAGCAAACCTTGAGACTAATATTTGAGTGCAGATTGTTTATTTGAAAGGTGATTCAAGCAACATCCATAGGGCAGAGGTGAATAGAGGTAAGAAAGTGTGCGAACCCAACAAAAGCTGCGTTATTATTAAAATAGTCACCACTGTGGGCAACTGGAGTGCAATGTCACTGATGAACTCATAGAAACTATGTGAAATTTACTTCAGAGTTATGTCAACTGAAGGGCAAGGGAACAGAGGTTTTATATACCAGCTCCTTGTCTTCCATTGGTTAAAGTTTGCTTCTAGGTGCATCACCTCTTTGGCATTTGTGAATTGCCCTCTACACTAATTGATGCACTCTCTTGGTCAGAAAAAAATGTTCTCAGGCAGAGAGTTCATGATGTTTGCACTAAACAGTGTTCAGCCTAGCAGATGTGAGTGCCTGAGGGTATGGAGAGGTCATTAACACTTCTACAATAACAGTGCTCCAAAATCAAGTGAGGAAAAGTCGTGCTTGTCAGTCTCAAAGATTATATTGATTTTTCAATTATTTGAACATTATACCTGTTAATCTAGTTGTGCTCATCAATTGCCAAATGCAATGATGAAAAAAGATGAAAAATGATGAAAAGCAATGATGAAAAAAGAAAAAGAAAATCACAATGCACCTACTAATGGCTAATCCAGAATCCTTTCAACAGTGTATTCACACTACTCATATAAAAAAAGAAACGTGTGTAATTCCAAATGGATTGGCCAAATGCAATTCTGCCAGTTTTCAGGATTTGTAGAGTCATGTACATGAGTAGGCATTTTTAATTTTTTTGTTTTGAAATGTTTTCTCAACAAAAAGCCATGGCAGACTACTAAGTCTATGCACTATCCTCATCATCTGCCCGGGACTGACAGTATCACTCAGCCTTCATGCATTTCTACTGTCTGCCTTTGTACGGTTTCAGAGTCCGAGAGCCCCATTTCTGACAGTGATTTGGAAGCAGAGGTATCATAAAACCAACTGAAACAATCTCATGATTAATCATGGTCCATTGACTAATTGTGGTGACAACTGGAACACAGCTTCTGGGCCAGATATCACAAAGATCTGAAGTCATCGAAAGAGCCACCTATGATCCTGAAAATCTCTCAAGTGATATGCCTAAGGCCCTTCTCCTAATCTAGAACTGAGAGTGATGAAGTTTGACTTGTAGTTACTATGATTTACCGCTGGGAAAACCATCATTCATTTTTCTTTTTTTTCTACTGGGGGGAAAGTTAAAACTGTGAATTTAACATACTTATAGCCACATAGGTTGAATTATCCTCTAATGGTCATTTATAAAACATAATTTTACTTTTGTCTGCAAAGATTTTTTAACACTTAATACAAGAAAACATTTAAAATATTATTTTTGTTGTCTGTATTAAATACATTCTCTTTGAACATGGAGAAAGAATGATCAGCGTCTGACAATTTTTGCTGAAATATTTGTCAAGGAGGAGGGATGCAGGAGTCGGTTAGTGAAAGCATCTAAAAGCATAATTTGTATTGGCTTTCACTTGCTCACAGGAAAAAGCAATGCACCATTCTTTCCTTGCATATCAGGACTTTCACAATCTGGACCCAAATTCTCTCAACTTCTTGGCTCACACCACTCCCTGTTACTCCTTCTGTTATATTCCTAATTGGATGAACTAATTTCCTTTCAGTTTTATGAGTTTGAAACTTTCCTACGTGTGCCCAGGTGAATTCCTCTGTCTGAAATTCCCTTGTTGTCAGTCTCCATTGAGTAACAAATTCTTCCCCACAGCGAAGCTCAAATGTCACTTCCTCTACTGAGTCTGATATCTTTCATCCTTCATTGTCACTTCCTTTCCTGAACTCCCTAAAGACTCTTATGATCTCCCTAATATGTTTTTCAAGCAATTTGTCAACCTGATGGCCTGTTTTACTTAATGATGATCTCTTTGAAGGATGAGGTGATAGTACGTATCTTACTATTTCCTGTCAACACGTGCAGTGTCTGACGTACAAGTCAATTCTTAGTAGGTGATCAAATGTGTGTAGAAGATGGAAGGAACAAAAAGGATGGAGAAAAAGCTTTTACCAGACCCATATCGGGCAGAAACAGACATAAGAGGAATAGGACCAAGTGTCTATTAAATTTTTAACATGCGGCTGACATTGCATTAAGTGCTTCACATATGAAGCAAGAAAATCCTTGAAATATTAATCCGGGCACTTCCCTTTACAGCATTTCTTATACTTGACTCGTCCTCTAGTTGGGTCAGTTGCATCCCCTTTGCCTTGAGGAGACTTACAATCATTACAAAACAGAAGAATGGAGGAAGAAACTATATCTGGTTATTAAAACACCCAAAATAGGCTTTTTTGTTCTTGTTGGTGGTGCTATTATTATTATTGTTATTTTTTATTATACTCTAAGTTCTGGGGTACATGTGCAGAACGTGCAGTTCTGTTACATAGGTATACATGTGCCTTGGTGGCTTGCTATATCCATCCACCCATCACCTACATTAGGTATTTCTCTTGATGTTATCCCTCCCCTAGCCCCCCACCCCGCAACAGGCCCTGGTGTGTGATGTTCCCCTTCCTGTGTCCATGTGTTATCATTGTTGAACTCCCACTTATGAGTGAGAACATGTGGTGTTTGGCTTTCTGTTCTTGTGATAGTTTGCTGAGAATGATGGTATCTAGCTTCATCTATGTCCGCTCAAAGGATATGAACCAATCCTTTTTTATGGCTGCATAGTATTCCATGTATATATGTGCCACATTTTCTTTATCCAGTCTATTTTTGATGGACATTTGGATTGGTTCCAAGTCTTTGCTATTGTGAATAGTGCTGCAATAAACATACGTGTGCATGTGTCTTTATAGTAGAACGATTTATAATCTTTTAAGTCTCATAACAGGAATAACACCCTGAAAGCCAAAGTTTTTCACTTGAAATAAAATGAAACTTTTGGAGGGGAGGAAAAAGCAGTTGGGATAGCTCCAAAGGAAGCCGGGCATTGAGTTTATGCCACAATAGAGTAGAAAGAGAGTAAAAGAAGCCCCAGCCTAGCTCACTGTCAGAGTAACAAGATGGAAATTAACTAGGCAGGAGATGATGGGGAAATCTGGAAGGGGTTTGGCCTTAAGTGGAAGTCCCTGAGGGGACCCACAGAGGAAAGTTCAGGACAGCGTTGACATCCTGGTGAACTCCATGCTGCCCCAGCAGGACCACACCTGTTCTGCAGTCCAAGCATCTCATTAGGGCTTGGGTGAGCTCTTCACTTTGCCTATGCTCATGTTCAACACCTTTTTGTGATCTGATGAAGACCTTCCATCAGCAGCTTTCTCTATATCTACTCTAGATCCTCCAGCATAGGTGATTCCTGGTTATGACCTGGGCCTTTCCAAATTTCCCATCCAAACTTTCAGTAAGGACATGCCCACTTTAAAGTCTTGGACATGGCCCCAAAACAGACAGTGGAGTTTTTAAAGCCCAGAAAGGCGGTGGCAGTATGGTCAGGAAAGTACTGAACACATGTACTTGGATGGGACTGGACAGTGGCAAAACTGACATCCTTTACATATTAAGAATTTTATTTAATGTGTACAACAATTCTGTGATGTAGGAATTACCACCTAGCTTTCACACATATGTAAACTGAGACCCAAAGAGTTTGAATAATTTGTCCACAATCACACCATTGGTACTGTCAGAATAAGACGACAAACCTAAGCAGAAATATCTATGATGCCGTGTTGCCTTTTTTTAATAGTATGTGTGTGTGTGTGCATGTGTGTGTGTGTGTGTTTGCATTTATGATGCTTATGGTTCATGCTATTTATGGGCATTACCGAATAGGTACATGCTTGTCTTTTCTACAGTGAACACATACAAAAATAAACTGGGTCCATAACCATCTTCATCTCTCCTTCCTTCTTCCTTCTCTCCTGTCTTTATTCTTTCCTTTCTCTTTTCTCTCCCTGTTTTTCAGGGTCACAGTTCACTGTCAAGCCAAGGAGAAGAGTGTATTTAGAGCAACACTAATGATTCTGGCCACTAACTGGGAATTTGATCTTCTGGGCTCTTCTCCCAGCTCTCCCATGATGTGATTTTAAACTAGATTGAGCTCCTGTTTATCCAACTGTAAAATACAGGTAATACACTCCTACCTCACAAGGACTGAGAAAGAATACTGTTATGTACAGTGTTTTATGACCTACAGATGGAAGGTATAATCAGTGACAACTTCATTATTTTGAAAGTGTTTTCAGACTCATCTTGTCCTCCTCTTTCTCTTGACATCAGTGCTGTCCTAGAGGTGATGGTGTAAGAATATGCCATCCTTGAACATGCATGGAATTTCAAAAAGCTTATAATTCTTATGTAAAACGATGAAAGGTATAGTTTTTCTCCAATACAAGGAAAGCGTATATTTTGATACAATTTTGTTGTCTGAATTTAAGAAATTTGAAAGTCTTAATTACTTTTGAGTATGTGAAAATTAATTTTTAGAAATTCTCCATAGCCACAGAAAACACAAATCCCACACTCTAATCCCAACCAAGTTATTAATTTCTCAGAAATTCTAGACTGTGTCATTTAATTTCTCAAAACCAAAATCATATCTTGAGCAAGTTAATGTACCTATTGATTTTAGGTAGACTTGAGCTTTTTTCTTGATTTAAATAATAAACTAGAAAAAAATGAATCAAGAGAAAAATCTGGGTACAGAAACCACACATGATACTTTTCTAGAAGGCGAATGAATGGATGGTGGCTTTGCCAATGTGCTGACTTCTGTCATTTTTATGTTCAGTGACAAGCACCATATGAATGATTCTACTCTGCTGATTCTGGAGAGGACCAAAACGAACAGATTGTCAGAGAGGCAATTCGGCTGGCATGCCGTTGCAGCTCACCAGAGTGCCAGCAAAGACTATGAAGAGCAGTGCACTTGTTTATTCCTGAAAATGCACTCGCTTGCCAGAAACTTAATTTTAGCAATTTTATAGCCAGCAAATTTAAACATTAATCAGTATAATCATTTTTCATTCTATCTTGGTCAAAGAAGGCCATATGTTAGAAACATGCATATTTAAAATCTGATTTGGGGCAGAGATTTAAAAAAAAACATGATAGGAGAGTTTCTCATTCATAAAAAAAAAAAAAGCAGAAAGTAAGTATAACTACTACAGTATTCCTCAGACTACAGCAGTGCATTTTTTTAACAACAGGGATACATTCTGAGAAATGTGTCATTAGGTGATTTCAGCATTGTGCAAGCATTGTAGAGCATGCCTACACAAACCTGGATGGGAGTAGCCTGTGACACACCAAGGCTAGACAGTGTAGCCAGTTGCTCCTAGGCTACAAACTTGTGCAGCATGTTACTGTATTGAATACTGTAGGCAAATTTTAACACAATGTTAAGTATTTGCGTATCTTAACATATTAAAACATAGAAAAGGTACAGTAAAAATACAATATAAAAGACAAAATATGGGACACCTGTGTAGGGAACTTAGCATGAATGAAGCCTACAGGACTGGAAGTTGCTCTGGGTGAGTCAGTGAGCGAGTGGTGAGTGAATATGAAGGCCTCGGTTACTATTATACATGACTGTAGTCTTTATAAACACTGTACACTTAGGCTATACTACATTTATTAGACATATTTTTTCAATAATAAACTTTAGCTTACTGTAAACTTTTACTTTATAAACTTTACTTTTAAACTTTCTGACTCTTTTGTAATGTCATTTAGCTTAAAACACAAAAACATTGTATGGCCATACAAAACTATTTTTTCTTTATATCCTTATTTTATAAGCTCTTTTCTATTTAAATTTTCTTCTTTACTTTTCAAAACATTTTTGTTAAAAACTGAGACACAAACACACACATTATCCTAGGCTTATATGGGGTCAGGATGATTAATATCACTGTCTTCCATCCCTATGTCTTGTCCAGGTCTTCAGGGGCAATATCATACATGGAGCTGTCATCTCCTGTGATAATGCCTTCTTCTGGATATTTCCTGACGGATCCACCTAAGGCTGTTTTACAGTCAACTTTTTTCTTGTATAAGTAATGGGTGTATACTCTAAAATAATGATAAAAAATATAGTATAGTAAATACATAAGCCAGTAACATAGTTGTTTACTATCATCATCAATTCTTATGTATTATACATATTAGCATGTGCTATAGTTTTATAAGACTGGAAGCTCAATAGTTTTGTTTATACAAGCATCATCCTAAATGCATGCGAAATGCATTGTGTGGTGTGACTTAGGATGGCTATGACGTCGCTAGGTGATATTCAGCTTCATTATAATCTTATGAGGCCATGATGTAATAGGTGGACTGTCAATAAGCAAAATGTTGTTATACAACACATGAATATTTATGTGTCTAAATTAGATAATCGTCACCACACTGGACTCACAGCTCCTGGTGATAAAGATTTGAAACCTGGTACTTATTATTAGGCCATTCTCCTTTCACAAACAAATACCAGTTTTTGTGTACCATGAATTCTACACTTTTAGCATTAGTCAAATCCATCTCTTCTCCATGCCCACTACCTTACTAGAAGGCTTCTGTTATCATAGCCTCTTATTTGGTCTCCAGATTCTATCCTTCTTCCTTGCTGAATCTTTCTATACTTACTGCCAGACTAATCTTTATTAAAACTTCTCTCATCCATAGCAGTGAAGAGTTTCCAATTTCCTACCAAATAAAGACCAATATCCTAAGTGTGGAACTGAAATCTCTCTTCAATGTAATGTCAACTATTATTAAATAACTTCTAATTTTATTATTTTTGTTCATGCACATTATAGTGCCATAAAACTAAATTAATGTCAATCCTTCATATAATTCCATGCTTTAGTAGTCTTTTTCTCACATTCAAACTGTTCCTGCTCTTGGAATGTTAACTTCTCCAGCTCTGTATGTCTGGATCCTGCATCTGTCTCTAAAAGCCCAAGCCACACAGCATCTCCATTCAACGATGGAGATGTTGATCACCTCCTGTGTTCTAGATTCTCTTCCAACTGCTCCAACATAGTACTTTAATTATGTCTACAAATTTAAATAATCTCTTTCTTCTTTAAATTCCCATGCTATATTCTCAACATTTTTATATACCTTGTGATATAGTCATGGGTACAGGTTCCATTGAGACAATCCTTTATTTTGTTATACAGATACCATATAATTAGTTGTAATGGCACAATAAGTGATTTTACTCTTTGGTTTTTGCAACTTTTTATAGTACAATTTTGAAAAGATTTTTTTCATCAGCAGCGATAGAACATCCCATCAGAATTTATCTTCCTCAGGGAAGCAGAGGCTTATCTTTAAACATTCACTATTGAATTCAAATAAATATGCTCTGAATTTAGTCTTTAATTATCAGGTGAGAATGTTTACTGCCTTCATGCCAGGTAGGTCTTGGTAAAGATGCTTGCCATTGACCAGCCTCAGTATATCAAACCTTTAAAAATGAACTTTTAAACTAACACTTTCATTTCAACACAGGAGACCAAGAGCAGATAGAGAAAATACAGGAATCCAAAAATTATTTTATTACATGTGACAAATATGAACATTTTAACAAAATCTCTGTAGGATTATATCAATATAGGAGGTGAAAGATTGCACAGCATTTTCAATGCATTGGTTGATAACTTTGCATTGCTTTCATTTGAATACATGTAGGTGCAGTGTTGCCAAAATCAATTAATTAAAAAGGGATGTAATGTGAGAATTGAAAGTGGCACTCTCAAAACCTTTCCAACTTCTCAGCTTCCATTTGGAAGGGCATAATTAAATGTATAAATTAAATGTCCATAAAGGAGTTAGATATCGTGTAAAGAAAACTGTGGTTGGAAGAGATACCAGTGTTCTAATTCTGGTTCTGCCACTGAGTTGTAATGCCACCTTGATTGTGACAGTTTTTAAATGTGCACAAATTCTTGACATGCCTCTCACTGGAAAGTGGACTTTATGTTTTTGTACCTTGAATGTGGGCTGACATTAAGTGACTTCCTTTTAACCATAGAAATGCGGTGGATGTGACACGGTATAACATTTGAGGCTAGATCAGGAGAGTTCAAGCTTTACCTGAATCAAGTTCGACCTGATTCTCTAGTAGTTGGGGAAGATGTCTGACCCCTGAGACTGCTATACTCGAGTGGCTAGCGATGGGTGCCCCAGATGATAGCTCCCGCTGAGCCCACAGACAGAGCCAACACCATCTGCCAGCCATGTGAGAGCACCATCTTGGTTACCCACCAGTCAAGACCCCAAGAAGGATTGTCCAGTCAAGCCCTCCCAAGGTTATGACCCACAAAAATCAAGAGAAAAATAAAATGATAATTTTATGACCCAAAAAATCAAGAGAAAAATAAAATAATTTTAAGCTTCTACATTCTGAGATTTTTTTAAATGAAGCAGTGGTAACAAGGCCATTGAAAAATCACTTAACTTATTTATGCCTCAGCTTTTTATTGATAAAATCAATATGATTACTGATCTGTCTGTTTCACAAAGTGTTTGGGAAGATGAAGTAAAATAATGCACATGAAACATCTGTGGAAATTCTAGCCCATTTCTTACGAGGGCAAGGGGCATGTCTTATTTACTTTTGAACTTGTGATATCCAGACTCATGCCTTCCATTAGGCAGGTAATCAGTGCATACTTTAAAAAGTTTATTTCTATTTGTATTGATTATTCATAATCATTTTGACAAGTAATGAATTTTGTTTAAGAAATTTTGGAAAGTGCCAAGTATTAAAAAATTAATCTATAGCTCCACTACAAAGACACACCTATTATCATTTCTGCATATTTTATTCCTGTCTTTAAAAAAAAATAGGTTATTTTTACTTTGCGTATTACTGGGTCCTTACTGGAAAGATTGAGGAGGCATGAGAGAAATCCCCCTTGGTAGTACAGACATGTGTGTGGTGATTGGCTGCCACTTGAGAGAGGCGTAACTTCCCTAGACCTTTCTCACATGTGTAGCTTTCTCACACATGTAGGTACAGGGAAGAGATAGAACCCTGCACCTTGTGGGAAGATATAAACAGAAAACAACTGCTCTCAAGGAGAAGGTCAGGAAACACCAACGGACCCAAGTTCTTCCACTGATACAAAGCCAGCATCTTCTGTCACTGTAGAAGAGGTGGGAGAGTTTCCTAACCAAGATCCCCTCAGTTACAAGGCAGAGTTTTGCTGCCATGGAGGGCAAGTGGAGGGTGAACTGAGAAATGTTCTCAGACCAAAACTGGGGCTGGACAAGAAAAAAACACGATCTTTTTCCCCCATCCCCATTCCCACCCCTTCCCTGCCATGAGATTAGGTGGCAGTAAGAACCAAAAAAAGTGTATTGCTGGTAGAGGAATAATAGGATAGAGAGAGACATACTCCCACACTTCTGACACAAGTGTGTAGGATCTGCTGAAACCTGAGGATGAGGCAAGACACTGGGAAAACCTGTTTCCCACACTTCACAGGAAATGCCAGGGAACAGCAGCCCACAGCTCAAGGAATTTGACATTTCTGATGTGCTGATGACCAAAGCAGTAAAAACAACGAGTATAAATTGACTCAGCTCACTTCTAGCCACTTCACAGAAGTGTATCTATTTCTGGCTATGAGTAGTATTTACCTCAAGCTCTACAAATCATCTGCACATGTTCCACCGCTTACTTCCACATAGAATGGACAAAGGATTTGAATAGATATTGCCAAGGAAGAGGAATGGATGGTGACTAAGCATATGGAGAGTGCTCAACATTAGGTATGTCAGAGCCACCTCTGATACTAAATACTAATATACACAGTGAGTACAGTGACTAAAATTTAAACGAACAAGTGCTGGTAAGGATGCAGAGCAATGGAGACTCATGTATTGCTGGTAGGAATGCAAAACATATAGCCACCTTAGAAAATGATTTGGCAGCTCCTTTTGAAGTTAAAAAAATACACTTACCATCATAAACCAGAAATTTTTACCTAAGAGAAATGGAAACATATGTTTTTACTAAGACCCAAAAGTGAATGATTTTGTCAACTTTATTTATTTTAGCCCTACACTGGAAAAAACTCAAATGTTCATCAACTGGTGAGTGGATAATCGAATACTACTCACCAATAAAAAGATGATATGGTTTGGCTCTGTGTCTCTACCCAAATCTTATCTTGTAGCTCCCATAATTCCTGCATGTCATGGGAGGAACCCAGTGGGAGGTGACTGAATTATGGAGGTTGGTCTTTCCTGTGCTGTTCTTGTGATAGTGAATAAGTCTCATGAGATCTGATGGTTTTTAAAAAGGGATTTTCCCTGCACAAGCTCTCTCTTTGCCTGCTGCCATCCATGTAAGATATGACTTGCTCCTCCGTGCCTTCTGCAATGATTGTGAGCCTCCCCAGCCACATGGAACTATAAGTCCATTAAACTCTTTCTTTTGTAAATTGCCCAGTCTTGGGTATGTCTTTATCAGCAGTGTAAAAACGGACTAATACAGTAAATTGGTACCAGTAGAGTGGGGTGCTGCTGAAAAGATATCTGAAAATGTGAACATAACTTTGGAACTGGGTAACAGGCAGAGGTTGGAACAGTGTGGAGGGGTCAGAAGAAGACGGAAAAAATGTGGGAAAATTTGGAACTAGAGACTTGTTGAATGGCTTTATGCAAAATGGTGATAGCGATATGGACAATAAAGTACAGGCTGAGGTGGTCTCAGATGGAGATGAGGAACTTTTTGGGAACTGGAGTAAAGGTGACTCTTGCTATTTTAGCGAAGAGACTGGTGGCATTTTGCTGCTGTTCTAGAGATTTGTGGAACTTTGAACTTGAGAGAGATGATTTAGGGTATCTGGTCAAAGAAATTTCTAAGCGGCAAAGCATTCAAGAGGTGACTAGGTGACTTGGGTGCTGTTAAAGACATTCAGTTTTATAAGGGAAGCAGAGCATAAAAATTCAGAAAATTTGCAGCCTGACAATGTGATAGAAAAGAAAATTTCATTTTCTGAGGATAAATCCAAGCCGGCTGCAGAAATTTGCATAAGTAACAAGGAGCCAAATGTTAATCCCCAAGGACAATGAGAAATATGTCTCCAGGGCACGTCAGAAGTCTTCAGGGAAGCCCCTCCTATCACAGGCCTGGAGGCCTAGGAGGAAAAAGTGGTTTTGGGGGCTGGACCCCAGGGTCTCTATGCTATGTGCAGCCTAGGGACTTGGTGCCCTGCATCCTAGCCACTTCAGCCATGGCTGAAAGGGGCCAATGTAGAGGTTGGGCCATGGCTTCAGAGGGTGCAAGGGGCAAGCCTTGGCAGCTTCCACGTGGTGGTGTTCCTGCCAGTGCACAGAAGTCAAGAATTGAGTTTGTGAACCTCTGCCTAGATTTCAGAAGATGTATGGAAACCCCTGATGCCTAGGCAGAATTTTGCTGCAGGGGCGGGGCCCTCATGGAGAACCTCTGCTAGGACAGTGTGAAAGGGAAATGTGGGGTCAGAACCCCTATAGAGTCCTTACTTGGGAACCACCACCTAGTGGAGCTGTGAGAAGAAGGCCACTGTCCTCCAGACCTCAGAATGGTAGATCCACTGACAGCTTGCACTGTGCACCTAGAAAAACCGCAGACACTCAATGTCAGCTTGTGAAAGCAGCCGGGAGGGGGTTATAACCCACAAAGCCACATGGGTGGAGCTACCCAAGATTATGGGAACCCACTTCTTGCATCAGCATGACCCAGATATGAGACATGGAGTTAAAGGAGATCATTTTGGAGCTTTGAGATTTGACTGCCCTGCTGGATTTTGGGCTTGCATGGGACCTGTAGCCCCTTTGTTTTGACCAATTTTTCCCATTTGGAATGGCTGTATTTATCCAATGCCTGTACCCCCATTTTATCTAGGAAGTAACTAACCTGGTTTTTTTTTTTTTTTTTTTTTTTGAGATGGAATCTTGCTCTGTCACCTAAGCTGGAGTGCACTGGCATGATCTCAGCTCACTGCAACCTCTGCCTCCCAGGTTCAAGCGATTCTCTTGCCTCAGCCTCCCAAGTAGCTGGGATTACAGGTTCCCACCACCATGCCTGGCTAACTTTTACATTTTTAGTAGAGATGGGGTTTCATCATGTTGGCCAGGCTGGTCTCAAACCCCTAACCTCAGGCAATCTGCCTGCCTCGGCCTCTCAAAGTGCTGGGATTCAGGCGTGAACCACCATGCCTGGCCACAAGTAACTAACTTGCTTTTGATTTTACAGGCTCATAGGTGGAAGGGACTTGCCTTGTTCCGATAAGACTTTGGACTGTGGACTTTTAAGTTAATGCTGAAATGAATTAAGACTTTGGAGGGCTTTTGGGAAGGTATGATTGGTTTTGAAATGTGAGAACATGAAATTTGGGAGGGGCCAGGGTGGAATGATATGGTTTGGCTCTGTGTCCCCACCCAAATCTCATCTTGAATTGTAACTCCCATAATTCCCACATGTCACGGGAGGAACTCAGTGGGTGGTAATTGAATTATGGGGGTGTGTCTTTTCCATGCTGTTCTTCTCATGATGGTGAATGGGTCTAAGGAGATTTGATGGTTTAAAAACAGGAGTTTCCTGCACAAGCTCTCTTTGCTGGCCACTATCCATGGAAGATGTGACTTGCTCCTCCTTGCTTTCCACTTTGATTGTGAGGCCTCCTTAGCCATGTGGAACTCTAAGTCCACTAAATGTCTTTCTTTTGTAAATGGTCCAGTGTTGGTTGTGTCTTTATCAGCAGAGTGAAAACAGACTAATACACTGCTGTACCAAACAATATGAATAAATCTCAAAATCATAAGGCTAGGTAAAAGAAACCAGACACAAAAGGCTCACACTGTATGATTTCATTTATATGACATTCTAGAAAAATTATGAAACAGAATTCGAATAACCTGTTGCCCATGTTGGCATTGGGGGTCAGGGATTGGCTACCAAGGAACATGAGAAAATTCTTTCAGGTAATTGGAATTTTTGTTTTGATTGTGCTAGTGGTAATTACCTGACTGTATATATCTGTCAAAATACTTGTCACTTGAAAAATGGTACACTTTACGGCATGTACATTTTTACCACAATAAACCTAAGTTAAAAAAAATCACATAAAACATGGTTTAGAGCCTTAGGAGAATAGTATGGAGAACTAAAGTGGCAAATCCTATTGTTCGAGTTTTATTTAATGTTGAGATTTTTAAGATGCATTATTTACAGTTCTTTCCCTTGTGATTTGTAGTCTCTATTTTTCCATAATTACTAAAATATCAAATTTTATTGCAGCACATTATTGTTCAGTTTTCTTGAATATTTTCTCCTTTTAGAGAGCCTAATTAATGTCACCATATTCCATTTAAGAAGCTGTGTCGATAAGAAATGTTTTCACTTCTCTACTTCCCTAGAGGAAACCTACTCACATAAGTGCTTTTCTCCCTAAGTCTGAAGTTTTGTGAGTCACCTAGTTTACAGGCTTGATGAAATCAGTAGGGAGATATTGAAAGGAATGACATATTGAATCCTTTTGTAAGTTGTGTATCAATATATTGTAATATACAGAATTACCCTTAGCTTATATACTTTTTATTTTTTGCATATTATGATTTCCTTAATGGCAGGTACATCTAAATATCCTTATGATTCTTCAACATACCCAGCATTCAACTTAGAGAGACCCTTAAAGCCACTGGTCACTGGCCTTTTAAATACACTCAACTTTCCTATTTCATATAATGGAGACTTCAAGACAAACAATTTCGTGATACTGTCTTTTCCCAAAATTCACTCAGGTGTCTCTCTTGCTGGCATCCTAACCATTATTTTTCTCTTTAAATGGTCCTCTGATTCCCAAACTTAATACTGGGTTTGTGATCTTTGTGATCTCTTCTTTTGGCCTCCATCTTTGATTTGGCAACCACCTTCTGTGGAGGACTCCCCTTGTCTCTTGATTCTTGTGTGCTTTTGATTCCCTTGTCTTCCAAAACTGGAGTACAGATGTTTCTTTTTTCCCTTTGACAGAACTTCAGACTCGTGGAAGTGCTTTACTGGATCCTCTCCCACCCCACAAAACACCCAGGAGCAGAGGTTCTCCAAGTGTAGTCTGTGATCACCTGGTGGTTGACCAGACCTAAGAGGCCAAAACTATTTTCACAATAGTAACATGTTATTTGCCTCTTTCCTTCACTGTGTTAATATTTGCACAGAGCAATAGTGGGCAACATTGCTGGCACCTCTATGAATCAAGACAATGTGCTTGATTACTACTGAACTGTAGTAATTCTCAAATTCTTTATCACCACATACTAGCAGAAAAAAAAAGAGGCCAATTTCATTTTTTAAAAAATTGTCCTTACTAAAACAGTATGTTATTAATCGTGTTAACTGTTGACCTTGAATGCATGTTATTTTAATGTTCCACTCTATGTGATGACATGGGAAGCATATAAAGCACTTTGCTGCATATTGAAGTTTGATGTTGTCCTGAAGAAAGAGGTTAGTGTGATTGTATTAGTTGTGAGCTGAGCTAGCACTGACTTTTCTTTTTTTTTTTTTAAATTCTACCTGTAAAAACTACTGACAGGCAAACTGGTTATCGGATTTGGGCATTTGGTAGACATTTTCTCAAAAAGGAATGAATTAAGCCAGTCAATTTATAGCAAATAGCTGACAATGTTCATCGTCAGCATCAAATAACCGATGTTTCATAGAATCATGGACAGTAACTGACAATGTTCATTGTCAGTAATAAAATTTGAGCTCTTTAGCATTATCCAGAAATTTTGGAAAATTTCTAGGTACCATTGTGAACTAGCCTATCTCCTAAATCATAAATATTTTTGTGATCAGGGTGGTTGTGATATTTTTGCTATTTTATATGAAAATATTACAGCATATGGAAGATGTGCATGACTCAGTGTATCAGTATTTTCTAATTGATCTGTATATATTGCTACAAAATAATATATGGGTAAAACATCCATTCAAAGTACAAGTTAGACCAAAGGGATTTTAATGTAACAGAGTAACAACAACAACAACAAAAATCATTAATATGGTTTCAGATTCACATTGCAAAAAATTCTTTAAGAACTACCTCAGGCAGGCATGGTGGCTCACGCCTGTAATGCCAGCACTTTGGGAGGCAGAGGCAGGTGGATCACTTGAGGTCAGGAGTTCGAGACCAGCCTGGTCAACATGGCGAAACCCCATCTCTACTAAAAATACAAAAATTAGCTAGGTGTGGTGGTGCATGCCTGTAATCCCAGCTACTGGGGAGGCTGAGGTAGGAGAACCACTTGAACCCCGGAGGCAGAAATTGCACTGAGCAGGAATTGTGCCATTGCACTCCAGCTTGGGTGACAGAGTGCAACCCTATCTCAAACAAACAAACAAACAAAAAAAAGAAATACCTCTTAAAACTGTTAAGTTTTAGTGTAGTACCAAATATGAATATCCATAGTTATCTGAAAAGTTATTGAAACAGTTCTGCCTTTCTCAACTATAGATTTAATGTAAAACACATATGAGAATTCAGCTGACTTCTACAAAGCAAGACGTTAAATAGATTTGAAGAAATGTAAAACCATGTTTCTTTTTTCATTATTATGTTGTTTTAGAAATATACTTTTTCCTAAAAATATATTATCTATGTTTGCATAAAATGTATTTGTTACTATTTTAATTGAATTAAATAAATATTTTTTATAATTTCTCAATTTTCATTTTTACTATAGTAAAATGGGATACCTATAATCCAAATTAAAATAGGGACTGGGGTCCTCAATAATTTTTGAGAGTATAGAAGTTTCCTGAGACCATGTTTAATAACTGCTGCTCTACAGCTTTGTATACTAAAAGTCTTCAGGCATGATTTAGTTGGTCTCAGTGCACTTCTTGAAATTAAACTATAGGTTTCATAGAATTAGGAAACCAAAACTTAGAATTCATCATTTTGCTGATGGAAGTACTGCTCAAGTGTCAGGAGCACAGGCCTTTGCAATGCCTGAGCCTAATGCCTCATGTGTGCTTGTTCCTTCTCTCTCGAGAGTTTCTACCAAATTGCACAGCTTCCTAATGGGGCCTAACTTACACAGCTTGCCTTAAGGCCCCTGGTTCAGAATGGAACCTAATAATAGGACAATTCCATCTCCTTTTGTTAGATGAGACTGAGCAGTAGGAGTTTCTTCTATTCAACTGGTAAGCCCATTGTTCAGTGTTTACCTTGTGTATCATGTTTATGAGCGTTCCTTAACATGACATAGCCTAAATCATGATTTTTCTCATAATGGTAAATACACTACCAGTGGGGCACAATTTATAGCTGAGTACCCCAATTACTTGAAATAATATTGTATCTAGTTGCAAAAAGAAGGAGCATACTATAGGATAAATGGTTCAAAGTGAAAAGACACCCAGGAAGAAGACCACCTAGAATTTCATATAAAACTAGAAGAAGCTACTCTGGAGACTGAGACAGGAGAATCGCTTGAACCGGGGAGGCAGATGTTGCAGTGAGCCACCGCGCTGCACTCCAGCCTGGGTGACAGAGCAAGACTGTGTCTCAAAACAGACAAACAAACAAAATGAAACAAAAAACCCAAAAAACTAGAAGATCTTTGGACTCATTCAAATCATCTTTCAGAGGTCGGATTGGGGGAGGAATGATGGGGCATACTATATAGGATAAATGGTTCAAAGTGAAAAGACACCCAGGAAAACGACCACCTGGAATTTCATTTAAAACTAGAAGAAGATCTTTGGTCTCATTCAAATCATCTTTCAGAGTTTGGATTGGGAGAGGAACAGTGGGGCATACTGTAGGATAAATGGTTCAAAGTGAAAAGACACCCAGGACAAAGACTGCCTAGCATTTCATATAAAACTAGAAGATTCTTGGATTCATTTAAATTATCTTTCAGAGGTTGGATTGGGAGAGGAATCCACTCATACACGTCTTTGCCTACAGCTACTTCTCTTAAACCAACTTTTCTAGAAAGCAGTGTGAGGCAAAGGCTTATGTATGGATACTTTATACAGAAGAACAATCCCAGGAAATCAGGAGTGAAGGACAAGGGAGCTGAGGCAGGAAATGTGGAAGGGCCAATACAGGGAAGTGTTTTAACCCTCTGGCCACTGCTTGTTACTAGCACACCTGATTGCTTGATCTCATGAGACCATCTTTAGGGAGACCATATGGAGACCTGCGTCAGGATAGTCTGTCTGTGGAAGAGAAAGAATTACCTGCTGGCTTCTTGATTTCACAGGGGTCAACAGTTCATGCTGCAGTATGTTAAATCCCACTGAGCCCGTCCGACATGTTTCATACCTCAACTGCACCAGGGAAGCCTCAGATCAACGAAGTGTGCAGGGTAGGATTGGGAGTAGAGAATTCTTCTGGTGGTGCACATGAAAATCTGGTTTCTACAGGGACTGAGGAGAAGGGCCTTGGTGATAGTTGCAGCTGAGAAGATCTCACATGTTGCATAGGACATGTTGGACACCCTGGCATCCACAGGGTTGCCAAAATTCCATAAAGGACAATTATACCTACATTGTATTTGGCATGACATGTCAGAGATGTAGATGCCTGAAGGCTATGAGTATATAAAATAGATACTGTTGATGTTGCACTTAATTTATGTGTAATGATGACTTGCTTAACGCAGAAAGTCATATTTTTGCAACTGGATCCAATATTATTTCAAGTAATGGGCTGTTTGTACTCTACCTTCATCCTCCATTTATGTATGGATTCTAGGCTCCACTGAAAAATCACGCATGTCAAAGAAAGGGGCTATGCCTCTATGGGAAAGAACCCTGGCTTGCAGATGTCAGGCATTTCAGGTATTAAATCCATCCAGGTTAGCTTCTATAAATAATCAAGACTCTAGAGATGAGTTGGTTTTTTAAAATCTCCTATTTTGTTTTGTTTTTTTCATCTTATTGAGTTTGTTACAACAAGGGCATTATGTTAAACTTCAGTCCTTCCTAAATAAGATTTACATTTTCACTTCTTTTCATCCACACGAAAATTATTTTACCAATGAAATTAGTATATGGAATGAATCACTGAGTATGCAGCTTCCAACTGTGTTGGCCTGGTGTCCCCTTGAAGCATATCACAAACTGATAACTAATCTGCTCTCCCCATCTGGTCTCTGCCTCACTCACAGCATCTCCTGCTTTCCAAGTTATTCACACTGAATGTATATCCTTCCAGGGAAAACTAAAAAAATCAACAAATGTGATCCAATATGGTAAGATACCTGTGAAAAAATGGAATAATAGGATGAAACATGTGAACACTCTCTCACTTTGGTCTTATAAAGCATGGAAATTGGATACCCTATTTTGAGCTCACATTACGGGAACAATTATCTCACATTTCGGAGAGTCAGTTATCCTTGCCTGCCTACTTGATTCTGGTCTATCCACACCTGAAACATTCTATTTAATTTAAGATAATTAAGTTAAATAAATGATATAGCCAAATGGCAAAATAAAAGTAGAAAAGAAATAGCCAATGAGTAGAACAGCAGAATTAGCTTTTGAGAGAAGACGGAAGACTTAGGATAGAAATGCAATGAATTCAAACATACGATTTTTCTTACATTTTCTGCCTAATACTAAACGTGTTATTTAATCAACTATTCTGTCTTTCTCAAAAATTTTAAGAATCTATTTGAGACCTAGGACAATTTTATACTACCCTAGCACTCTCCATTACTCCCAGTATCTTATTTCTTCCTCTTTCTATATCATCTTAATTAGAAGCAACTCTTAAAATAATTTTGTCTCCACCATCTATACCTGTACTGCTTTGTAGCTTTTATTCTGAGACCAAGAGCCAGAATTTTTTCCTTTCCACCAGTTTTCCCTCCAACTAGTCCTCTGCATTCCACCAGATAGTAATTGGTCCATGAAAAATAAATAAACATCCTGGAGGCCTGTGGCAAGTGAAAGAATTTAGTACATATAGACAAAGAAATAATAGCTCAATATTAAAGTTATGTTTGGCATTTCAGATTCCCAATACTCTTTTATACCACATGTATTGAATGGCCTTGTTAATAACAAGCATAATGATAAATGATGGCTTTAAGTAACACATAATTTTTATCTTTTATCATAAGAGATGTAAATGCCTGAAGGCTATGGATATATAAAATAGATACGCTGTGGATGTTGCACTTAAATTATGTGTAATGACGACTCATGGGGCACAGCAACTCATCTTCTTTTGATGTAAACTGATGTTCTCAATGATGTCGTTCAAAGGCTAAAAGTAAAATCCTTTAGTTAATCAGTCAAGCCAGCCTGATCCAAGGGTAGCAGTGTAGGGCAGGTTTGCGTGCTGGAGTAAATTAGGTTTGGAAGAGGGCCCAGACATGAGTGGAATGGTGGAGCCTGGGTCTGGCACTAGAGAATCAGTCCTGTGTGGGGGTGTATAAAAGGGAGGCTCATAGTGGAATAGGAGTCCAGACATTTGGGTAAGACTCAGATGTAAAGCAGGTTTGTAATATTCAGGTAATGTTATAATGTAACTAAGACACTGTGCAGAATGTATTGGAAACCCAGAAAAAGTCAAAACAATTCCTAGTACTAATTCCATGTTTTGTTGTTATCCTCTCTCTGCCCCTTGAAAGCATTTTATTATGAAGTTATCATTCCACTGTAGGACACTGTGTCTGAAATATTACCTGTATATAATAATTTTTATATAAATGAATACATTGAAATAATGAGAAAATGTGCATTATGAAATAAGACTAGGAATTCAGTGGTCAGCTGAATAATGGCTCTCAAGGACATCAGTGTCAAAATTCCTGGAATCTGTGAATGTTAACTTGACTGAAAAAAGAGACTTTGCAGATATGGTAAAGTTAAAGATCTTGGGATGAGAAGATCACTTTAGATTACTCTGTGGCTCCAGGTAGGTCCTAAATGTAACCACAAGTGTTCTTATAAGTGGGAGGCAGAGGGAGATAGAAGAGGAGCTAGAATATGTGACCGTGAAAGCAAGAGGTTGAAGTCATTTGCAGAAGGAATGCAGGTGGCATCCAGAATCTAGAAAAGGCAAGAAACCAATTTTTCCCTGAATTCTGTAGAAGAAATCAGCCCTGATGACATATTGACTTTAATCTACTAAAATTGATTTGGGGTTTCTGGCTTCCGGCTTCCAGAACCGTTAAGAGAATAAATTTCTATTGTTTTAAGCCAACACATTGTAGTAAGTTGTTACAGCAGCAATGGGCAACTAATATAACTAGTAAAATAAGATATTCATAACTATAGAACTTACGTGGCCTTTCTAAATACAGCCTGTGGCACCTTCTGTTAAGGTTTTTCACTTGTATTATTTTTTATTGGTGCATTATTATTTAAAATTTTTTCAAATATTTTCAGCCCACACTTGATTCAATCTGTGGATATGAAACCCAAGGATATAGAGAGTGCCAACTGTATGTGTGTGTACATATATAATAATATAAAATATTGACTTATACATTTATATATACTTATCCAATATAACACTTTTTTTTTTTTTTTTTTTTTTTTTTTTTTTTTTTTTTTTTAAGATGGACTCTCCCTCTGTCGCCCAGGCTGGAGTGCGGTGGCGCTATCTCCGCTCACTGCAAGCTCCGCCTCCCGGGTTCACACCATTCTCCTGCCTCAGCCTCCCGAGTAGCTGGGACTACAGACGCCTGCCACCATGCCTGGCTATTTTTTTTTTGTATTTTTAGTAGAGACAGGGTTTCACCGTGTTAGCCAGGATGATCTCGATCTCCTGACCTCGTGATCCACCCGTCTCGGCCTCCCAACTGGGATTACAGGCGTGAGCCACTGCGCCCAGCCCAATATAACACTTTTATACCATGAAATGTAATATATGCTATATAATATTAATGCAACATAACCTATAATAATATTTTTATGGTGCCTAGTAGAGACAATGCAACTGTCCCTTAGAAAGAGGAAGAAGTAAATGAAAATATGGCAGATAAAGTAAGGAATATGATGTCATTTGGTGTAGGCTGAATAACGGCCTCCCAAAGATGCCTATGTCCTACTCCCTGTGAATATGTTGGGTTACATGGCAAGGAAAAATAAAGTTTTCAGATGGAATTCAAATTGCTAATCACCTGAACTTAGAATGATGACACTATTCTGAATTATCTAGGTGGACCCAGGATAATCACAAGCATCCTTAAGTGGAGAGCAGAGGGGCAGAAGTGTCAGGGTGATGCAATGTGAGAAAGGCTCAACCAACAATTGCTGCTGGCTTTGAGGATGAAAAGCGGCCATAAGTCAAGGAATGTGGGCAGCCTTTGGAAGCTGGAAAAGGCAAGTAAACAAATTCTTCCCTAGAGCTTCCAGAAAAAAAAAGTAATGCTGGCAACATCTTGATTTTAGCCCAGTGAGACCCATTTTGGGTTTCCGACCTCCAAAACTTAAGGCAATACATTTGTGTTGTTTTAAACCATTAAATTTCTGGTAACTTGTTACAGCAGCAATAGGAAAAGAGTACAAAGTTACTAGATCAATAGAGCAACATGAGTAGATGTTAAAAACAGCATTGAATGGGAAAAAACCAGAAAGAAACAGAATAAAATATATATAACAGTGCAATTTATATAAATTAAAAATACATGCGAACAATGCAATATTATAAAATAGGATGCATATCAAACAAATGGGTGCACCTTGAAGACAGGTGGGAATGGAAATGGGAGGAGTTTACAAAAAGAGTAAGAACTAAAATAAAATATGGAATCAGAACAGTGCTCTTTTCATCATAAAAAGTGCAATAAAGTTAAAGCACTCTTTTCAGCATAAAAATGCAATAAAGTTAACATGAATAAAGACGAGCCTTTTTGCATGTTCATAGCTAATTTTTGAATGTCTAAGAAAGCTCAATAAAAATTACATCTACAGAAACATTTGTGTTCATTTATCTTTGCAGTGATTGATTAGCTAATTAATTAACATATGTCCCACATTGTCTTCCAAAGTATTTACCCATAAATTCAAGAAGAAAAGAATTGTATAAAGTAAGTAAGGGAAATTATGGCAAAGGGATCATGAAGTGCAAATTTAACCAATATTATTTTTAGAAAACCCAAGTGCAATTCTGTATTCTACATTGTTCACCTGGCTGGTTTCCAACGACTTCTGTGTTTTCTGAACCTTAGTCTGTCTGATTACACCAAGCCACCAAGCACCTTCTGGGAAAAAGTACTGAGAGAGAGATCTGGGATTCTATAATTAGAGTCTCTAAAAATAAACCTAGGGATTTCCAAACAACCTATTTTCTGCTTTCCTGAAATTCCAGGACAATCAAGAAATGAAGAACCTGTCTTGGTGATAATTTTGAAAATCTCTTTAGCCCCTTGGTGTCATTAAGGTGAGAAGTAATCTCTTTTGATAGATTTAAGAAAGCATTGAACTTGAGCTTGTTCCAAAGAAGCAAATTATACTGGGGACATTTGCTGCTGTCTGGGTCCACAGCACGGTATGGTGTCTACATTGCATTTTGCTAATATTCTTGGTGTTTTCTGACATATGCACAACTGTGGAGGCTGATATCCTTGGAATGTCTTCAAACACAAACCTTTTAATCTGGAGACACTTTTAAACTAGTCATAATAGCATCTCCATTAACTGTTCTGTTATTTTCTCCTCCCTGCATGTGCCACTTTAACCAGTGCCAGGAGCTTATGAGATTTCAGTGTCTTTTTAAACAAAATTTCAATTCACAGATAATTTTTTTATATTTAGGTAAGCATGGTGGCTCATACCTGTAATCCCAACACTTTGGGAGGCTGAGGTGGGCAGATCACTTGAGATCAGAAGTTTGAGAGCAGCCTAGCCAGAATGGTAAAACTCTGTCTCTACTAAAAATACAAAAAAATTAGCTGGGCATGGTGGTGCATGCCTGTAGTTGCAGCCACTCTGGAAGCTGAGGTGAGAGGATTGCTTGAACCTGGGAGGCGGAGGTTGCAGTGAGCTGAAATTGTGTCACTACACTCCAGTCTGGGTGGCGGAGTGAGACTCAATCTTAAATAATAATAATAATAATAATAATAATAATAATAATAATAATAGGCCAGGCGCAGTGGCTCACGCCTGTAATACCAGCACTTTTGGAGGCCAGGGTGGGTGGATCACCTGAGGTCAGGAGTTCAAAACCAGACTGGACAAAATGGTGAAATCCCATCTCTACTAAAAATACAAAAATTAGCTGGGTATGGTGGTGGACGCCTGTAATCCCAGCTACTCAGGAGGCTGAGGCAGGGGAATCACTTGAACCCAGGAGGTGGAGGTTGCAGTGAGTCAATATTGCACCACTGCATTCCAGCCTGGGCAACAGAGTAAGATTCTGTCTTTTAAATAAATAAATAAATAATTTCTTATATTTAAGTAGTAAAATGTGGTGTTTTGTTCTATGTATACATTGTAGAAAGATTCAATCAAGGTAATTAATGTATCCTTCACCTTACCAACTGAACAGTTTTTTGAGGGGAGAATATTAAAAATCTATTCTTAAGCAATTTTGAAATATACAATATATTATTATTAACTGTGGTCACAAAGTCTTATTAGTTGCTTGTTCTTGCCTTGGGAGATAGAGAAATAAAAAGAGGAATATATTCAGGAATGAGGAAAACAGGGAAATATAACATTTTATAAAGTTTTGAATAAATATTTTGCATGAGAATCATGAGGAATTTTCCCTTTTTATCTTCTTTGCCTTGAGCCATTATTATTTTAAAATAATTTAAAATGTCACTAAAGAAAGAAATCAAAATGATAGAAGAGAAAAATATCAAAAGAGAAAAACTCTCAGAAAAATATTAAAAGGAGAATGGCAGAAAGAACTAATATGGAATATGACGTTGGAATTAGAAATAAGACCACAATATAAGGTAAGAATTAAAAATAGATAAAATACTAGCAAAATCAAATGAGCTAAAGACATATTAAAAAACAAAAAGGTGAATAATTAAAATTAAACAAAAACAAGTATGAGGAAGGTGCGCCCTGATTATTGAGTTATAAAGCATACAAATGGAGGATGATGGCTACAGCCATGGGTACAAAAGTTGGGGTGGGCAGAGTGAAAGTAAGAGGACTGAGAAGATTTATGAGGGATATGGGAGAAAGTGGGGTGAGAGGCAGTGGTCAAAGTATGAGTGGTAGGCGCTTTGGGTGAGTACAGACTTTCCCGCTTTGAGGAAGGTTGGGACACAGTCAGAACATGCTGTCACCTCTTTGTTTCTTCTGTCTTGTTGTCTGGATCATTAGTGGAAGAGTCTGCTTCCTAAAAGGTTGGCAGTGGAGGGGTTTCAAAGTTCACTCACAGAAAAAGTAGAATAGCAATGCATAGACTCAAGGTATGGGAAAGTGAAAATACGAGAAGTTTTGGGTCAGCTCTGGGGAAGACAGAAATTATATGGTCAGTTTAGAGAAGAGATAATATCCATTTACTCTGCTCTGGGCAAGAATAGGTTAGAAGTAATCATCATCCTATTGACACCTTACTTGAGGGTCAATTTTATGTACCTACCATTTGCCTTGAAATAGGTTCTAAATAGCCAAAGTAAATATTTACTAAGAAAATAAGCATTCTTGCTTTTATTAACCCAATTTCCAAAATTCAAATTAAGGTGTAAGTTTATTTGTTACTGCCTTGCTGGAATTATATACCCCATGTTTTATTTATCAATTGCCTTCTTTACACAATATAGCACTTTATATTGTTAGAATGATAAGCAGGAGTATGTGATAGCTCTGTCACAAAGAGCTGGTGATGAATAAGTGAATTACAGAGGCCATCTCTTCTATTCTGCTTTGTTTAATTCTACCCTCCCTGATTTCTTCCATTTTCCAATAACATGACTTTCTTTTTGGAGATCGCTTTGCATGAGATTTAGGTGGGACTGAGGCTGCCCTGTAGCCACAGGTATAAGAATAAAATAATGTGACTTCAGGATTAATTATGCACTATGCCACTCCTAGGAATATAAGCAGTTTTAAGAGATTCTGTTCTTCAGGGATGTGCAATTCTGTTTAATATCTTAATTATTTCCACAGAAAAATAAATGAAAATGCTTTGATGCACAAACTGAGTGATGGACAAATGGGGAAGATAATTACTCTTGTAGGAATTTGAAATCAAAGGAGGTATAACCAAAAAGACTCAAGTGTTCTAGGAGGTCACAATGAAGGAGCTGAGATTTTAATTAGGGATAGACCTTTGTTTGTTCTGTCTTGAAGAGGGGAAAAGACAGAAAAAAAAAAGTGGTGAAGAGTAAGAAACACATTCTTGAGTTAGGGTTTGGGAAGGGGTGGAGGAGGGAGGGATCAGCATGAGCAAAGCTATCAGAATGGAACTAAGTACTCTGATAAGGAAAACAGAAATGTGAAGCTAGGAGAAGTAGACGAAGGAAGAGGAGAAAACATATTTGTGTCATATTTATGTCAAGAACCATAGCTTTTACAGGCATACCTCGGAGATATTGTGAGTTCAGTCTGTTAAGTGGTAATAGCATTGATATGGCTTGGATCTTGGATTTTTTTGGGTGTTCTCACCCAAATTTCATGTTCAATTATAATTCCCAGTGTTGCAGGTGGGAAGTGATTGGATCATGGGGGCAGTTAAAAGAAAACTTTAGACAAATTAAATTTAACAGAGTTTAATTGAGCAAGAGAAAAACATTTGCAAATTGGGCAGACTCCTGAATCACAGCAGATTCAGATAGACTCCAGGGGTGTCTCACGGTCACAGCAAATTTATAGACAAAAAAAGGAAAGTGCTGTACAGAAAACAGACGTGAGTTACAGGAACAGCTGGATTAGTTACAGCTTGGTGTTTGCTTTATTTGAACACAGTTTGAACAGTCAGCAGCACATGAGTGGTTCAAGTATGGCTGCTGGATTTGGTTGAGACTCAGCAATTGTTACAGAAGCATACTCCTAAATTAGGTTTTCAGTCTTGTCTACCTGCTAGTTAAGTTATGGTTTGTTCTCAAGGACTCAAATATGGAAGTACAGAGGCTTTCTCGGGCCATATTTAGTTTGATTTAACAGGGTGAAGTTCTCATGAATGGCTTAGTACCATCCCCTCCTTGGTACTGTATAG
Organism: Pongo pygmaeus; assembly: GCF_028885625.2. Lineage (NCBI taxonomy): Eukaryota > Metazoa > Chordata > Mammalia > Primates > Hominidae > Pongo > Pongo pygmaeus. Next base: position 125,858,342 of record NC_072384.2, read on the forward strand.
TGAGTGAGTTCTCACAAGATCTGGTTGTTTTAAAGTATGTAGCACTTTTCCCCTCTCTCTCTTCCTCCTACTCTGGCCATATAAAATGTGCCTGCCTCCATTTTACCTTCTGCCATTATTGTAAGCTTCCTGAGGCCTCCCTAGAAGCAGGAGCTACTATGATTCCTGTACAGACTGCAGAACCATGTGTTAATTAAACCTCTTTTCTTTATAAATTACTCAGTCTCAGGTATTTCTTTATAGTAGTGCAAGAACTGACTAATACAGAAAATTGGTATTGAGGAGTGACGCATTGCTATAAAGATACTTGAAAATGTGGAAGCAGCTTTGGAACTGGGTAACAGACAAAGGTTGGTATAGTGTGGGGGCTCAGAAGAAGATGGGAAAATGGAAAATAACTTTGGAACTTTATAGAGAATTGTAAAGTTCTTGTGACCAAAATGCTGATAGTGATATGGACAATGAAGTCCAGGCTGAGGAGGTCTCAAATGGAAATGAGGAACTAATTAGGAACTGGAGCAAAGGTCACTGTTGTTATGCATTAGCAAAGAGGTTGGCTGCATTGTGCCCCTGCCCTGGGGACTTGTGGAAGTTTGAAGTTGAGAATGATTATTGAAGTTATCTGGTGGAAGAAATTTCCAAGCAGTAAAGTGTTCAAGATTTGGCCTGGCTGATTCCAACCGTCTATTCCCATGTGTGTGATCAAAGAGATGATCTAAAACTGGAACTTATATTTAAAGGGGAAGCAGAGCATAATCGTTTGGAAAATTTGCAGTCTGGTCATATGGTAGAAAAAGGAAAGCCCATTTTCAGGGGAAGAATTCAAGCAGATTGCACAAATTTGCATAACTAAAAGGAAGGCAAGTGCTGATATCCAAGACAATGGAGAGAAAATCTCGAAGGCATTTCAGAAACCTTTGTGGCAGCCCTTCCCATCACAGGCTTGGAGGCCTGGGAGGATAGAATGGTATCATTGGCCACACTCAGGGCCCAACTGCCCTGTGCAGCTTTGGGACACTGCTCCCTGAATCCCACCAGTTCCAGCTCCAGTTCCAGCCATGGCTAAAAGGGGCCCAAATACAGCTTGCCTGTATAGGCATGAGCCACTGTGCCCAGCCCACCCTCATCCCCCTTTTAACTATACAGCATCTCCTGCTTGGCACTAAGTGATTGGCAACTTTATTTTGTCCATTTGTCTTCTGATTGATTATCTTTTCTCAACTTGCTTGTAAGGTCTTTGAGGACAGAAACTACATCTCTTTTGGCTCTCCACTGTACTTATAGAATCCAGGAGAGGGCATATAGTGAGAATCAGAAGAGAGTATTAATGAATGAACGTAATGAATTAAATAATTAGAAAAAAAGGAAGGCAGCAGATAGAACAGATTGGCCTCTTGCAATCCTTCAGATGTAAGGTGGTTGCAGATAATACACAGGTGTGGAACACAGAATGTGTTTTACAGCACCTTCTGTAATGTGCTATAGATGTTGAACTGGAAAATAAACCTTTAATGATATATTGATGAAAAATTTTGATTTCATATAATTTATAGCAATTTTAAGATCAGTCACCTTTTCAAATATTTTTAAGATAGCTTAAACTAAAAACCTTTAGATAAAGAAGAATGCAATATTATAAAAACATGAAAGAATTATTTTCATATACTTATATATGGCATCACTTGTAAGAGAAGAAAATTGATGCATATTAACCTCAAAGATCAGGAAAAGGAGATTTATTTAGGCTTTGATTATCAGAATGAAATCCATTCTGACTGACCCTTAGTGGCTGTAGATAACTTATCTATCTGGCTGAGGTGCAAGAAAAAAGCCTCTCATCTCAGGCAATTTAATCAGGCCTTAGGATCATTATCAGATATAATACTTCAAGGATCTCTGGAATGACAAAAATAATCAGCACTGACAAGCAATTCCCTAGAGGTCCATGGTGTGAACTGATAATAAATGCAAAGACAGGCTACCATGATAAGTAAAAATTAAGTCCTAAGCTTTATTGGTGAACAATTTGTTGAGGGAGAGGTCAGCTAATCTTTGACACAATCCAGACTTCTTTCTGACTTAAAATAATTAATTTTAAACAACCCAAATCAATCTGTCTCTACGATTTTAGATTTTCATTATCAAAACCTCTAAAATTAGTTGTCCTAAACTAGACATTAACCTTAGTGCCCCAGCTACACATAGAATACTTGAAAACCAACATTAGGTAATGAAAAATACAGACTGAAATGTGACAATTACAGTCACCAACTTGTAATTTGCTTATTATTTTCAGAAAAAGCTGAGATGAAGAAGATATAATTATCCATATAGGGAGAAAAATATGCCCTGGAGAAATTGTAATACTATTATCCTGTTATCTGATCTATGCTAAAGCCATCTGGTGAGCTTATAGGTTAAAGACTACTCATTTCTCATTTATAACACCAGCTACAACAAATTTAAAGAGCACGATTTTTGGTCACGTGATGCAGAATGAATAGGTAGATGCTACTAGGCATGGCTGGTGGAGGAAGACCCTTCCATCTTCATTTAAAAAGTGCATGTTTAATTAGGGCTTCAATTTGGCACAGACTCAGATTAATCATGTGACGTTAGGCATGATAGAATATGCTTCCAAATCCAAAAATGTACTTTGATATACCATTTCATCAGTGACTGTCATAATATCATTATCTTACAAATATGGAAAATGGTACTGTGGGAATTTAAGTACATTTGGAAAGTACTGTTAGTAAAAACAACTTCAGTTTTGCTCAAGAGAAATTAATTTTTTCTAAAATTCATGGGCTCCCCCATCATCTTTTCTGGTTAATGCTATCTTGTTATGATATAAGTCATATTAATCTCCATCTATCTTTATTTAAGTTTTACTTGGCCAGGCTGATGAGATGACAGGTCATCTTGTTGATGTGTCAGTGTTACAACACACTGAAAACTATGAAATAAGATGAGCATTAACACTGAGCTAATTCTCTACTCAACAAGTAGAAAATGTCCATTTCCATGCAATCTGATTTTGCTAAAATGAGAATAGTCAGTTAAGGATCTAGACATAGCTAATGAACAGAATCCATAATTCACTCTTGACTCAGTCTCAGTTTTATTTTCCCTGCATGAATAGGATCTGTATTTGGGAATGATAACAAACATTTTGTACAAACCTGAGAAATTATATATATATTTATATGTGTAGGTATATATACATGTATGTATATGCGCATATACATGTATGTATATGTGCATATACATACATATATGTATATACATGTATATGTGCATATACATACATATATGTATATACATGTATATGTGCATGTGTGTATATGCATATATATACATTTTTGAAAATTAAATTTAGATGTTTCATAATTACTCTCAATTTTTTTTCTGTAAGTCTCTTTTATTCCTATTTGATTTGAAAGATGAAAATTTTAGACCCATGTCCGAGTCTCTATCTTCTCATTATTTGTCATTTAAAGTACACTTCTTAATATTTAGGTCTGCCTTCATTATTATGACAGTGAGTATAACCATATTGTACTAGGTCCTTTAAATATACTGTGGCATTTAATTTTTTTTTTTTTTTTTTGGAGACAGAGTTTTGCTCTTGTTGCCCAGGCTGGAGTACAATGGTGTGATCTCAGCTCACTGCAACCTCTGCCTCCCGGGTTCAAGTGATTCTTTGTGCCTCAGCCTCCCAAGTAGCTGGGATTACAGGCACCTGCCACCATGCCCAGCTAATTTTTTATATTTTTGGTAGAGACGGGGTTTCACCCATGTTGGCTAGGCTGGTCTTGAACTCCTAACCTCAGGTGATAGCATTTAATTTTTATAAGAGCTTGCCCAAGGTGTAACAGCTAGGAAATGCTAGAGACAGGGTTGGAATCCAGGTGTCTCTCCACAGCCCATATTCTTAATCTTTATTTTGCTTCCAGGTGGTTGAGTACTGTAGCCATGCTTCTCTAACTTTAGTGGGATTATGAATCATTGGGCATCTTGTTAAAATGCAGATTCTGATTCAGCAAGTCTGGAGAGGGGTCTGAGAGTCTGCCTTTTTAACCAATGCTCAAGTGATACTGATGGTGCTGATTTGTGGAACACACATTGAGTAGCAAGATATTATGTCACCCTGAACCTAGAGAAGATTACCTGTTTTTGTTTGTTTTCTTTTTTACCTGCATGCCAGGTTATACATGGTAATATTCATCATACTGTATCATCAAGCAATCTCTAGGTAAGTAGTGCCCTAGAGAAGCGAGAATCAGGCTCTACCACCATTTTCCCATGGGTGCTTGTCATTTGATTTCTCCGAGTCAGTTTCTTATCGAAACAGAAAAATGAGTAGGTTAGACTAAATCATCATTATCATCATCATTATTACTATCATCATCATCATCATCATCATGACCATCATCATTATCTAAAGTTTGAGTGCTTGTTATAAGCTCAGAACCTCTTACAAGCCTTATTATAAGCTCAGAGCTACTGCTTTACATTGATTCTATCGTTTAATCCTCAAAATCATTTTATAAAGTAAATTGAGACATTAAAAAGGTTAAGTAAAGTTCAATATATGCCTATGATTCTAAATGATGCTGTTATCTTAAAGAATTCCATATGCCTGAAATAACTAAGTAGAATTTATAGTTATAAGAGTAGAATTGTATAGAAACAATTGTCAGGCTTTAGATATCAGATAAGTTATAGAAGATGCATGTCCAATCATTTACAAATTCTTTGAACCTCAGTGTCCTTATTTGTAGAGAAAAGAGAACATTATCTACTCTAAAGTCTATTTGTGAGAATTAGAAGGATAGTTCATGCAAAGAATCTAGTGTTTTGTCTGATGGAGACTCAAATATGACAGTCACTGTCATAGTTTAGAGAGAAAACTAAAATATTATGGTGGCCTGCGGCCTTATTTCATTGAGTAAATGAAGAAGCAATGAGCTGTATGTGCCTCTTTGTCAACTTTTTTTCCTCAACATCTTATACAAAATATTAGGATCTTGGCTATTAGATCTCCTATAGAATTACAGCCCTGTCTTTTATGAGTTCCCATTTTGAGGTTATAAAAGCATATGTGACATGTTTTCTTAGTACCTTTATAATTTTCAGTTACTATTTTTATGTAAACTATCCAAGTTTCCAGCTTAATTTTTTAAAGAAAATTGTTTAATTTTAATTGAATCACAATAATAGAAATATAACCATTACCAAGATTAAAGTGAATTAACTGTGACGTGATCTTTTTTGAGAGCAAATTATGGCATTACTTGGCTAAATGGATCATTGACTTTGGGCATTAAAGTGATCTATTTGTTTAAATGTATTAAAACTTACTACTAAAATAGCCACACATGCCATTAACAGGTACTTAGAGCCTTGGTTTTTGATCATTGAAAACACCATACTTCCACACTATTTCCTAATGAAGTTCATTGAAAGATTCCAAAGTATTTTTATGGCAGGAAATAATCATTTCATCTATTCCTGCTCTCATTCACCTGACAATTACTGAGCACCTATGGAAAGCTAGATCCCTGTCGAGGGTATTGAAAAGAAAGATGAATGAGATGTTGTGCAAGACCCAGGAAGCTCACTTTATTAGTGTATCAGGTAGCTATATTCATGGAAGACTAGAATATAACTTGTGTCATAAGAGATGTCATATTGCAATGCCAAGAGGCAGGTTGTCTGCAGGCATTGCATACTCATCTTCATCAGCATAAAACAAAGTTGAAACAGTGTGCTTATGACATAAACAAAGCTCCAAGATGGGTCTCCTTGCCTGCCCCCACTATCCTTCCCTTGCAAATGGATTGTTCCTCTGAGTCTCCCACGCAGAAATTCTGAGATCACCTGAACAAGTAACATTATATAGAAAGCTATTCTATTCTTCTCTCTGAGCCTTGGGAGGTGAGCTCATATCTAAACTGATATTTAAAGGCCAAATGAGGATTTTTCCAGCAAAGAATTGGGTGTACGGCATTCCACACAGGAGAAAGGACAAAGATTTTAAGCCAGGCAACACCGTCAATCATCATAATGTGCTTGGAGAGTTTCCTTCTCCTCAGTTTTCTTTCCTACAGTATAGAAACAATCATTCCCATGTCTTTACAATCCTGTGCAGGTTGCATGCTTGAAAAATTAAGTGTGCTCAACAAATGTTACTTCTGATATTCTTTCCCGTGCTGGAAGAATGGCATATGCAAATGTATGTGTATGTGGGCAGGAAAAGAAATGATGTATGAAGAGAATGGTGGCAGGTGTGATGGGGGAGAGGAGGAAGAAAATAAAAGAAAGTAGGTGTGATGGGGGAGAGGATAAAGAGGAGCGATGATGGCTGAGATGGCATCCTGATGTTAGAGTAGAAACATGCCATGCAAAGATTTTTACGCCACCCTAAGGATACAAGGATACAAGATACAAGGATACACCCTTGTATCTATCTCATCCACACAAAGAAAGAGTGGAAATTGTTTCTATATATTTTTATTTATTTATTTATTTATTTATTTATTTATTTGAGATGGAGTCTCACTCTGTCGCCCAGGCTGGAGTGCAGTGGCACGATTTTGGCTCACTGCAACCTCCACCCCCTGGGTTCAAGCGATTCTCCTGCCTCAGCCTCCCGAGTAGCTGGGATTACAGGCACCTGCCACTGCGCCTGGCTAATTTTTGTATTTTTAGTAGAGATGGGGTTTCACCATTTTGGCTGGTCTTGAACTCCTGACCTCGTGATCCATCTGCCTTGGCCTCCCAAACTGCTGGGATTACAGGCATGAGCCACTGCGCCTGGCTTGTTTATATATTTCTAAAAGCAGAACAATTAGACAGATGTACAAACAGATAATTCTTAGCACGAGCAGGAAGAATAAATGGAACTGGGAGGATAGGAATCAGGGAGACCAACTGAAGCTTCCTAAGCCAGTTTATGAAAGAAAGGATGAGAATTAGTTACCAAGTAAATAGAAAGGAGAAGAGAATAAATGGGAAGACACTTGGAAATCTTGTCTGGTAAGTGAATTGGTACGTCTGTGGTCCATTGACCATGGGAGTGGCAGGGAAGTAAGAGAAATATAGGCATTTGGGGAAGACGATAGGGGCTGAGTTGGTGGTGATGCCAAAACTTTCCTGTTTTTGTTATCAAAAGCACTCTCATATTTAGCCTATTTCATCTTGGGGTATTTTTCGTGATATGAACAGCAGAAAACAATTAGGTTCTTCTTGGTATTTTACCTGACTTGCAGTTCTTCTGGGAATTGACTGGGGATGGAAGAAGAAGAGTGCATGGCTGAAAAAGTTTCAGTTGAGGATGTCTCACTTCTTCCTATTTCCATTCTGCCACCCTGCCTATTTACTGATTTCCCTGCTACCTCTGGTGGAAGTTGGGAGAGGCTGTGCTTCAGCAGGCTGTAAGTGGTGCTGGGGCATGCCTTCCTGGTGTGACTGACTGTTGGAGAGCAATTGTCTGCTTGCAGCAGAGGTGAAGCAATTCTTTAGTTCTTTCAAGAATGTGTAAGAAAGTCAGGAAAAGCTTGTTCTCTCCACAGGTGAGAACTGGGAAAATGGTTTTTATTTTTTCTGTCTTGCAGTTTTAGAAAAGATGATTCCCAATGGGTTTATAACAAAATGAATTGTTTACATGTTAGATTAAGTTTAATCTTAAGGTTAACTTGGAGTTCAAAATAATTTATAAATATATTTTTGAACCTGCCCCATTCTGAGGAAACTATGTAATTTATCTTACTTAGGATATGTATTAATTGGTTTACATAGTAAAATCTGCATTTAAATGATTATGATTATTTCCAACACTTACCCATACTAAGAAGATATCCAATGCTACTTTTAGTCTGCAGAAGTTTAAAAAATGTTTCCTGATTCTTAAATATAAAAACTAAAATGGAAAATCTGATGAATATCTATTTAACTAGTTAGCTAACTAAAGAACTGAAAAATAGGAATTCAGGTGAATGTTTACATTTTTTGAATATTACGAGAAATGCTATATCTGCTATAGATACAAACATTTAAAAATTAGTAGAGGGTAATTTTAACAAATATAAAGTATTTTATTCTTAAAATAAAAAATAAGCATATCAAAGTTATTCAGAAGAAAATGAAGGAAGAAAAACACCAAAATATTCAGTAGTATTTAAATTTGAATGACAGAATTATGGATACATCAATTGAAAAATCACCAATTTATAAATTTAGAAAGGAGACTTTATTTCTTATGAAAGGTTACAATCTGCAGGTTGGCCACCACACAGGCTGGGGAGCATAGGTACCAGGAAAGCCAAAAGGCAGGAACTTGGAAGGAGGGAAGGGGAGACAGGAATTTATCCTGAAGGGGTTGGCTAAGTATTCAACAAGTTATAGGAGGAGCTATGGATATTCACAAACAGTGTCCTGACATGTACTTACTGAACAAACATCCATGTTTCATACAACCCCCTATTCACTTTGGGATGAAGATGTTACCTTTAAATATATTACAATTAGGCCGTATACATCAAAAGCTGAAGTGGAGCGCCCAGGTGCCCAGCCTCTGTAAACCAGCCAGAGCTGGTCCATGGTCAGCGTTCTCTTATCAGGAGAAAACTACTAAAATCAGTCTCTTGGTTTGATCAAAGCTGTAGTTATGGCTGGTGGAGCCAGGGGGTCAGTGAGTCAGTGTCTGGAGGAGAATGAACGGGTCATGGTTTCAATATTGCTTATCTCAAGGCCATTGTTTATTTAGCTACCAGAAAAAAAGAACAACATTGTGGCAGTTAGAACATAGTTTATTTAAATGTAAGGATAAATGACTTCATCCTTGCCTGGCATGGCTTTAGGTCTTGTTTATAATTTGGTATTTTATTGCCACAAAGGTTTTATTCCATCAGTCTTATGATCTCTATTTTAACATTAATGCTGATCAGTTGTGTCCAAACTGCAAAAGGGAGGAGGTACAACAAGGTGTGTCCAACCTCTCTTCCTATCATGGCTGGGAACTCAGTTTTTAAGGTTTTTCTAGGATCCTCTTGGCCAAAAGGGGGTCTGTTCCACCCTTTGGGGACTTAGGATTTTATTTTTAGTTCTTACATCATGGTTTCTTGTTTCCTTTTTTTTCTTATAATTTTGTTTTTCCTATACATCTTGTATTAGTTCATTCTCGCACTGCTATAAAGAAATACCTGAGACTGGATAATTTATAAAGAAAAGAGGCTTAATTGGCCCTCAGTTCTGCAGGCTGTACAGGAAGCATGATGCTGGCATCTGCTCAGCTTTTGGGGAGGCCTAAGGAAACTTACAATCATGACACAAGGCAAAGGGGAAATGAGGCCTCTCACATGGTGTTAGCAGGAGGAAGAGAAAGAGTAGGGAGGTGCTGCACATGTTTAAACAACCAGATCTTGTGATAACTCACTATCATGAGAACAGCACCAAGAGAATGGTATTAAACCATTCCTGAGAAACCGCCCCCATGGTCAAATCACCTACCATCAGGCTCCACCTCCAACACTGGGGATTACACTTGAGATTTGTGTGGGGACACAGATCCAAACCATATCGAGTCTTATTACTTCTAGAATAGAAACAGACCAGAAAGATATATAAATCAAACTAAAAAATCCAAAGGAAAATAGTACATTATTTCAGTGATTAAATAACATTAACTGCCATGCAATAACAATGATGATCATGATAAGATAAAAGAGAGGAGGAGGGAGAGGAGAAGGAAGAGATAAATGTTTAATATTTATTGAGCACTTACTCTGTGCCAAACATTTGTTCATGCTTTATGGATAACCTCACTTCAAAATGCTATAGGTAAGAATTATTATTATCCGACCTTAGACATTAAGCAGCTGAGGCTTACAGAAGTGAAAAGTCTCACCAAACATCACATGGAACTTGAATTCAGTAAGCAACTGATTCTAAAACCTATGTAATCTCTAGATCATATCATCTTCATGATGATGAGAAGGGACCTTTTCTTACCATTATCTTTTATGGCCATAGCATCATCTTATCAAATATTTATAGGCTTTCCCATGCAGATTGAATAAAGCACGATTCTTACCCTTGTGAATCTTTTTTTTTTTAAGGTAATAGAGAAACAGCTAAATTAAAAGAACTGTTGCTTATCTCTCATTTTTACTTTATAAAATGTCATTTAGGTCCTCTTTTTTTCTTAAATGAGTGTTTTTACAACCTACATTTCATTAAGAAAGACATGCTGATATCAAGTAATTCTTTACTGGTCCTTGCCTTTCCTAAAATATCCTGTAACCTTGCATCATTATACTGGATCCTTTCTGCCTATGGTTAATAAAAAGCTGGCCATGGCTAAGGTGTCCCCAGAAACTCTTTCATATTTGTCATTCACTGATCCATGAGAGAGACTCATTTTTCTTGCAAGTTCCTTGGAGACCTCACCCCATTGGCTCTGTTGCCCTGTGATGGACAATTTGCTTGTTAGTTTTTTTTTGAAGCCTGTTACTGATTCCCTCTCTTTAGGTAGGAGCAATATAAATTTTGGTAGAAAATACCTGTCTCCAATTTCAGGTATTGTGCGTCACACTATCCTGACTCCAGAGAGGGAGCATGGGAAAACACAGGCCTTATTCTATGCTCTAAATATCTCTATAGGTCATAATTGGTTTAGGGGTAGGTTCAGGAATACAAGATCTAAGTAGCCTATTAGAATGATTGCCAGAGCTTAAACATGGCCTATTTAAAGAGACTTGTCTGCTATTTAGCTTGTACTTGGAATAATATTAGCCTGGAACTGAAAGGGTCCCCAAATACGGGATCTGAAAATGAAGTCAACAGGACCGCAGATGAAGCCAAGAAATAAAGAAACACCAAGTCCTGGTGACACCATCATTTTAGTTCTGAAATCAAGCTATCCCTTGATCTAGTCCCACTCCCAGAACATTTCAGTTACATAACTCAGTAAATTTTATTCTATGTTCCTTATTTTAATTTATGGTAACTCTTCTATCACTTGCAAAAGAAAGAGTGCAGTGGCATCCCCTTCACAAGCCAACTCTTCGTCTCTCTTACTCTCTGGAATCCACATAAGAGAATGGAGTTACGATAATTTGGGGAAATACTAGATGGAGCATAATAACATAAAATACGGCACAAATTAGAAGCATGTGACACTGATTCAATTGAACTTCCAGGCAGAGAACCAGAGATTGAAAGATGTCAAATTGTTCTTCATAACCTTTAGACAAAGATCTGAGAAGACAAAGCATCTCTTTACCACAATAGTTCTCAGCCTTGGCTACTCATTGGCATCTCCTGGGAAGCCTTAAAAATATGTTGATGCTGGGTCCCAAGGCCAGAGATTCTGATTTAATAGCTTTGTGGTGGGACCTATCCTTGAAGTGGTGGAAAAGCTCCTCAGGTGATTCTAATGTCAAGCCAGGGTTGAGAACCACCACTTTAAAGAAATGGTTGTAAGAGTAAGGAAAAGCTGCAGATAAGGTACATAATGATTACTCGTTTACTAAAAACACTTTATCCAGCATCCAGGACATTCATAAATCTGTAACAAAGCCTTTTCTAATGACTAACAGCGTGGCCACCAAGTTCTATTGAAATGCATGGGAAAAAAAGGAGTATCTAGGGGGCAGGATTAGGAGGAGGGGGAGAAACAGTCCAAAGGTCAAATTTAATATCCCTCAGGACAAATTTGTCAGCCCTGCTTGACCTTTTTATACACATATATATATGTATATATATTTTTATTATTATTTAAGTTCTAGGGTACATGTGCACAACGTGCAGGTTTGTTACATATGTATACATGTGCCATGTTGGTGTGCTGCATCCATTAACTCGTCATTTACATTAGGTATATCTCCTAATGCTATCCCTCTCACCTCCCCCCACCTCACAACAGGCCCTGGTGTGTGATGTTCCCCTTCCTGTGTCCAAGTATTCTCATTGTTCAATTCCCACCTGTGAGTGAGAACATGCGGTGTTTGGTTTTTTGTCCTTGCAATAGTTTGCTGAGAATGATGGTTTTCCAGCTTCATCCATGTCCCTACAAAGGACATGAACTCATCATTTTTTATGGCTGCATAGTATTCCATGGTGTATATGTGCCACATTTTCTTAATCCAGTCCATCATTGTTGGACATTTGGGTTGGTTCCAAGTCTTTGCTATTGTGAATAGTGCTGCAATAAACATACGTGTGCATGTGTCTTTATAGTAACATGATTTATATTCCTTTGAGTATATACCCAGTAATGGGATGGTTGGGTCAAATGGTATTTCTAGTTCTAGATCCCTGAGGAATCACCACACTGTCTTCCACACCAGCTTGACCTTTCAGAGGAGCATTTAGTGACACCGACTAGAGAAATCAGCTCCCGTATTGATGAAGCAACATTTTGAAAATCAGTCAAAACTCTTTATCTGTAACCTCCACCCAGAACTTTTGAGTCAGAGTGCTAATCAAGGAAAACTTCCAATTTACAAGTTAGAGTACTTGAAACACAGATCTTGGTAACTGCTGGAGAAGTGCTTAGAGGTGAACTCATTAGGAAGTCACACCTTTTAGAATGAGGTTGGCTTGTAATATAATTCGATAGACAATGAAATCATTAAGAATTTGACCAAGGTTTTCCCATGAGCTAGATGTTGAATCGACCATGTATCTTGTATACTTGATCTTTGAGACTTAGTAGTTGTATGAGGGCCCAGAAGAAAAATAAGACACAGATAAAGCTGGTAAATGTGAAACTAATAACTTTTATTAGTCTTTGAACTCTTGAAGTGTGCGGTAATAACAGGAGAAAACTCTCTTACCTGTAATTATTTTGATAAGTTTGCGCTTCAAAAATGTCTAGCAGAAGTAGCTTAACACCTACTAGAAATTATATTTATTTATAATAAAAATATATTTATATTATATTTATATATAGTAGTACTATATAATATATAGTATTATATATAGTAGTAGTATATAATATATAGTATGTAGTAAGTAGTAGCATATAATATATAGTACTGTATATTATATAGTAGTATATAATATATAGTAGTAGTAAATAATATATAATAATAATATATATAGTAAGTATATATATAAATATACACACCTACTATATTTCCTCAATAGGGTCAACTAATTTGTTATTGGGGATATGTTTGTTAATTGTATTACAATTAGAGTATCAGTTATAAGAAAGGGATAGGTACAAATTAGAGGCAGGATTTTTTAGAATTTTGGCTTCTGTTTATAACTTACTAATAGTCATAATAATGACCAAGTCAGAAAAATTAAATTGTTACACTGTAAATATATTATATGTGTTTATATAGGCTAAGTTTATCCCATGGTTGGTTTAAGTAAATAGAAATTTCTTATTGCCTATTGAAACTATATTTTTTATATATCATAGCCATTTTATTTAACAAAATTTTACAATGTCTTCCAAACATAGGAAACAGACCAAAATGGAGATTTCCTAGTGAAATCAGATAACTTCAGGGGCCTTGAATAGATTAATCTACAATCCCAGATTTTACTGAACACACTATTCTATTGCATCAAGTCTAAATGCCTAGAAATCAGGTTCTTATAAATCCTGCTAGTTCAATTATCTAACAATATTGTCTATTACACTGTAGTCACACTATATAGTGTTCATAATTACCTATAACCCAGCGTGTTTCTTCTCACTCCTTTTTCTTCACACTGTTAGTCTGTCCTGTAAGAATGTTCAATATCCACACCTTTCTGTGTAAAATCTATTTCTTCCTCCGAGTTGTTTTAAGCCCCACCTCCTTTATGGAACCTCCCAGTATTATTTAGATACTGGCCTTTTTATCCTATACTACTTGTATTTAATGATTATATTCTGCCTACAGTATCCACTGTTGTTTCATACATATTCCTGTTAGATATGAAAACTCTGTTTCTTGAGCCTAGAGATTTTTGTTTTTTATGATGTTTACAATATGGTCTTGTGCAGTGCCTGAACTTTTATGTCTTTAATAAAGACTTGATTGAGGAATTAGAGTTGTAATTATATAAACAAGGAAGAAAACTGTAAATCTTTTCAAATCTATTGAATATTGTATTAAATATATTGACTGTGCTGGAGAAAACTTTTTGTTTTTTTTGAGATGGAGTCTCGCTCTGTCGCCCAGGCTGGAGTGCAGTGGCGCAATCTGGGCTCACTGCAACCTCCGCCTCCCGGGTTCAAGCGATTCTCCTGCCTCAGTCTCCTGAGTAGCTGGGACTACTGGTGCATGCCACCATGCCTGGCTAAATTTTTGTATTTTTAGTAGAGACGGGCTTTCACCGTGTTAGCCAGGATGATCTGGATGTCCTGACCTCCTCATCTGCCCGCCTCGGCCTCCCAAAGTTCTGGGATTACAGGCGTGAGCCACTGCGCCCGACCGAGAAAACTATTTATAACGTGTAATAGCTTCTTCCACAAGCAGTCATTCATTGATTCATTCACTGATTCATTTGCTTATCATTCAGTCCAAATTATTTCCCATTTTGAAATAAAACATTTTTACACATTGAAAAATGCTCTAGTCTCATAGATAATGATGATTCAATAAACACTGTGGGTGCAAAACTTGGAAAATGTACACTGGCTTGCTGTACAATGTCTTAAATTCTATATTAATAATACAGTGTAAATTCATTAATTATAAATGCACAGCCATTTGTTGGTGAAAAGAAAACAGGATGTCAAGGGCAAATAAAGAATTCAGTGTGAAGCAATATCTTTGACAAGAACTTCTGTTTGTCTAATGCTCTGTATAACTTTAATAGTACCCAACAGTTGGTGGTCTGTAGTGGTTCTAGGCAATGAGTGGATTGCGTTTTCTTTGTTTGCTTTGCAACTGAAAGATGTTTGTAATATTAAAAAGCACACACACTCACACATACAGACACACACGCCATAACAAAAACAGCCTCAAGGATACCATATGGCGGTGGCCCTGCACCTGAAACTCAAACAAAGCCAACAGCAACAGATTCAGTGTTTGTCTTTGGCTAAGAATTTGAGCTGACATCAATTATACTTTTGAGCCTGGACTGAATTCAATGAAAACTTGTCAGTTGGTACTTTAGAAAAATGAATTAAACTAAGCCTGTGTTTCTTATCATTGAACGTACCAGCCAAACTGTTTTGTGCATGGCTTTGACATTTTAATTGCAGGAACTAGGTGAATTTTTTCTAAGTCCTTCTAGGACAGGTAAACAAAATACGTATTTTTCCTGGTATATCGTTTAGACAGTTTGAACAGTGTTGCCAAAAGATCAATGCCCATCATAGAGATCAGCTAATAAAAAAGTAACTATAAAACTTCATTTAATCATTTAGAATTATAAATCTTTTTGTTGCTGTTATTGTTTTATTTTGCTGTATTTTAAATTGGGTCCAAAATAATTTTAGAAAACAGTAGGAGAAGCTCTTTTGCCCAATGTAGGATAGCCACAGGCTTACAGATACTTCTTTGAGTGAGACTGAATTTTAGAATTTTATGGTAAATTGTTTCTCAACTAAATATACAGTTTAGTTCCAAAAAATAATTTTTAGATATATCACTAAGTGTTAAGAAGTTCTTCATGTTTTATAAGGTGAACATTTATTTTAAGATTAATAATAGAAAAAAATAAGCATCTATATTGGGTACTTTTATGAGCCTTAAAGAAGTAAGACTTCATTCAAATATTCATTTATTAACAACCGTATCTGTGCCCATTTCTAATATTTATTCTACCTTCCTCTAGCTGTCCTCAGCTATGTTTAACATTCCTTTTATAAAAGAAAATGTAATTATTTAAAAATCTATGTGCTGCGGTATGTATGCTTCCTACATCAAAAAGCACAGTGAACATACATTTACAAACATCATTGAATGTTAATAAACACTATAAAATCACACAAGTCTTTAAATACAAACTTTGTTGGTTTCAATTTTATTGAATAATACAAAGAATTCCCTTCTTAAAACTTAAGTATTTAGACTAGACTTTCCTATAAATAAACATTTTATAGGAAAACTTCATGTTGAATTTTGGTTTAGGGGAGTTTTAGGACTGAAAATATTTCAGATAAGATGGAAGATGATACTGGAAATTGTGACCTGATCAGTTTCTTGTGCTAGTATAAATAATTTTGTTTTACTTTTGCCACTATTAGTGAAAAACATAGTTTTTAACATTTATAAGCAAATTTACTTTTTCAAAATCCCATGATTGTCATTACGTGGAACAGAATTGTTGGCTAACTGTTAATTTTGCTGATGAAGAAGGAAAAAGCATCGGTAGCTTGCTTTCTTAGGCTGTACTTCCATATGGGAACCATATTAAATTAAGTTCAGGTTTAATTTAATTTCATTAAGTGGCAGTTGAGCACTTGGAAGGTAGCTATTTCAATTGAGACACTGACTTTTTAATTCTACAGTATAGGTATAGGACATTTTCATCATTTCAGAAAATTATATTTCACAAGGTTGTCCTATAGTTTAGGGTGATATTTTTGCTCATGTAAAATTTGAAACGTTCTTACCATTTACATTACTTAGTCATAACTTTCTAGTAAGAAGAGTATAACATAATGTCTCTACTTGAGAATTAAATCCTGAGATGCTGAATGGTTGAATTACTTCCAACAAAATCTCATGGAAGATCAAGCGGTAGAATAAATAAATACATGTGTAGATATGTGATTATAAGGCTCTACTGTCTCAAGCAATTATGGACTATTATATTTTTATGGGAAAAACACATCATGTTAAATTGTTTTAGATTTACCTAAAATAATTAGTATTGTTTTGCATATGGTGACTTATTTCAAACCCCAGTCATGACCTGTGTTAGTTGATTTTATATGTCAACATAAATGGACCACAGGGTGGCCAGATTCTTGGTTAAACATTATTTTTGGTGTGTCTTAAATGGTCTTTTTGGATGAGATTACCATTTACATTGGTAGACTGAGTAGTTTGCCCTCCAAACGTGGGTGGGCCTCATTCAATTATTGAAGCCTTAAATAGAATAAAAAGGCTCAGTAAGAAAGAATTCCCTCTCTATGCCTGACTGTCTTCAAGCTGGGACATGTCTTCTGCTGCCTTTGGATTAAGACTTGGATTGGAACTACACCATTGGTTCTCCTAGGTCTCCAGCTTGGTGACTGCTGATCTTGAGACTGCTCAGCCTCCATAATCATATGAGCCAATTCTTTATTATCTATCTTTCTATTATCTATCTATCTATCTATCATTAATATTCTCTCTCTCTCTCTCTCTCCAATTTTTTCTATTTCTCTGGTGAACCCTGACATACAGATTTTGGTACTGAGTGGTCCTAGAAGAACAATTTTAAAGATGTGTTTTCTGAATTCATTCTGGCACTTCTGGAATTGTCTCTCTGATTAGATTTAAAGACAGTAATTACTATTTCTAGCAGTAAAGAGCATTGATTGTCTATGATGTTATCTGTCAATTGAGATATGCAAAATATCTGCATCAGATACTCCTAATCTACCACTTATAAGAAGCAAGCAGCAGGGCGACTGTTTATAAAATACTTTTGAACATTCTTGGAAAACTAATGAATAAGTAAGTTTAACTGGTTGCTGCTAATGCTGCTGAACAAAGTGGTTTAAAAAACAAAACAAAACGAGATGATCTCAGAGCTCAGGAATTCAAATTCCAACTCAAGCACTGCGTAAATAAGCTGAGAGCTTCTACTTATACCCTCAAAGAGACCCTTATATCCTGTAGCCACACGATTGAGATTGCTGAAAATCAAACACAGGATATCATCCTGAAACTGTCTCAATTACAACACAAGTTGAATTCTCAGCCTTGCAGAATGTCAACTGTATAAGTTAGGCATTTTTACAGTTGGGCAACTATAAAAGAGGGCATTGATTTGGAATAAATTGGAATCGGCATATTAGAATTGAGACATGTGGGAAGATCCTGATGAAATTTGGGTCATTAAGCCCTTAAACTCTGATGAGACTTCTTTGCCAGTGGCTTCTTCCCCCTGAGGGGTAGCAGCCTCTCCACAACCTTCTCCTTCTAAGTGGATTAACCCTGCATTGCCTGAGGAAATTGCGATGGGCTCCCCTGAGACAGTTGCCTTGAAGACAATGCTAAGTACCCCTGGGACTCACTTTCACTGCTGCTCCTTGATTCTAGACCTACAACTTGACTTATGTCTTAGGGGAGCCCAAAGGGTAAAGTACAAAGAATGGGAATCCATGAGGAGACACTCTATACTTCAAAATAACTACTCAAATTTTCTAATTTATACAGGCAGAATCTGTAAAACATGTGCTGGAATAGATCTTAACATTGAAAGAAAGGTAAAAGTAACATAATGTCAAATCAGAAAAAAATTATTTGTAAGGGCTCACCAAACAGATTCTGCATCTAATGTTGCAGTTTGAAAAGATAGAAAGGCTATAACAATTTGTTTGGTTGGCTGAAATGCTGACCAAAAAAACGTGGCTCACAGTGATCAAGCTGGAAATGCTGGGCTGACTTGGTTTAACATAGAGCAGGGGACTTAAAGAGTTAAGGTGATTGGAATGTTAGAATAAGTTTGTTATTTAAGACCTCATTATCCACACTGGGAGGGTCCAGAAGGCATATCTTTTACCAAAACTATGAGAAGTAAATTTATGACATCCCTGGCATCCTTAAAGAGATCTATGATTACTCTTCTCTGTAGGCCAGACCTTACAGTGGGAACTGCGGTCACCAAATTGGAAAATCTAAATGTAATGGAGGTACTTGAATCCTAGGGAAGCAGGAGCTTATATATACTAGGTAGGTCTACAATGACTAAAGAAAAAAATACAGCAAAACTCAACTTCCAAATTTCAGGTTATTAGCAAATTTCCACAGCTTTTCAAAGATACTGATAATCAATAGAAAAACTATCTTATTGATACATGAGGTCTCCTCTATCTCAAAGCACATAGGAGTGCATCTTGCAGAATCGGCATTCAGATGTCATTAGATGCTTGTGCATAGCAGCTGATTTAGAAGACGCAGAATGTTATTGGAGACATTAAAGGGAAGATTCATGTAGCCTGGTAGCCCCAATACTTTTCTAGGGTATTTATGAACCTTGAATCTACCCAAAATAGCTTATTAATACTGGTCACTGTTTTATGGGAGTCTATTAATCACATGCTGGTGTGTTATATCCCAGTGGCCTGTAATAAATATAAAATTTAAAATAACGTACAATTATCATGGGAAAAACAAAGCTAACTTTTACGTTACAGATACAACATTTTTCTGATTTGTAAGAAATGGAAACCATGTGTTCAGGTGTATATTAACATTTTATGTGTTTAAATGCTTCATATTTTCCCATACTATCTCAATACAGACTAAGTTTTACTTGGCCTCTCTTGGACTTGATGAAAAATTTTTCAGTGAAAGAAATCATAGGAATAAATAAGCATGATTCTAGATGTAGTATTCTCCATATACAAGAAGTATGGGGGCCAAGATAACTTACTTACAAAACTCTTCAAACCAATAGATGAATGATAGGCTACTGAGTCCTAGTGGACTCAAAATTAACAGCAATTCATTCACAGATTGGTTGAAATTTTTAAACTGGTTAAAATCTTGCCAAGTGTAAAGTTGAATTATAATGATCCATTTTGAGACCCTGGCCTTATTATAAAGTATTGTATAATTACATTTGAAATATAAGGTTACAGAAATATACTTTAGAGAATTTATCCTACAGAAATAAAGGCAGCAGTATTTAAGGATATATGTATAAAGATCTCCATTAAAACGTTGTTTGAAGTAGCCAAACCTGGAAATTATCCGAATGTCTATCAGTAAGAAAAGACTGATTTGGGCTTTAACATATTGACTTCATGAAACATCATTCAGCTATTGAAAAGAATGCATTAGATCCAAACTATTGTTTTGGAAAGAGCAATTATCTATAGTTAGTGAAAAAGCAAGTTGTTGATAAATATGTATTGGATAATTTCATTTACTTAAAACAAATTATCTAAAAGATACAGAAACTAGTTCTTTCAACCACCTTCCACTTAACTGATGCAACAAATTCATCTATGTTTCTTATTCCTCTATAAAATGTGCAAAAAGCACATAGATTATTCCCTGAAAATTGATTTCAATCTAGTTATCCACACATTTCTGTTTCTACCATTAAATTTTCACTTACTAAGGATTAGTTGCATTTGTTACCAAATCTCTTTGTGCACTTGTTCTTCCTATTGCAATTATGACATTTAATAAAATATTACATGAAGTGATTATAAATAAATGTGATGAAAGGGTTATTGCTTCTATGAAAGCAAAATTAAAAACTTTGGAAAGGCTACAGAAAAGAAAGTCACTAAAACATTTAGAACCAGATATGGACAAAACCATTGTGAAAAGAGCAGGGTAGAAAATTCTACATTAAATTGCTTAGCAAATGACTTCAAAATTTTGTTGTACTTTAAAGAAACCCAAACTGGAAGTTTTGGTGTAGCTAATGCGAGAAAGTTTAAAATCAGCTGGTTCATACTCTTAGAAATATAATGTGTATAAATGTATATGATTAAATTAAGAAGATTTTCAAGCTATACCTACATCAGTTTTATACTCCCCATTTATTGAACAATTCCCAGTTCTGATGAATGAGATAAGAGATCTTTGATCATGTGTGTGTGTGTGTGTGTGTGTATATATATATATATATATATATATATATACTGTGAGTATGCAAAATACTCGCACATGAAAGGATATATGTCAATTTGTTAACATTGGCTATCATGGATGGAAAGCTAGATGGGACAAGTAAAAGGAAAGAAGAAGAAGAAGAAGAGATAAGAAAAAAAGCTGTGGCAAATAAGAATATATGCATGGTATTCTATATCATATGTAAAATAAGATTCTATCTGTAGTGTTGCCATATACACGTAAAAATCTGCATGTGCACAAGTTCAAGGGGCACCATGAACAAAGACATTGATTTCATTAGGTAATGGAACATTGAGTAGTTTTCTTTCTGTCTTCTAACTATTCTAATGTAGTGTTCTCACTAAACTGAAATAAATTAAAACTTTAAAAAAGAAAATAGAAATGAGAGAATGTTGACTTGTATGACTTTACTTCACTAGAGGCTTTGCAGATTTTATTTTACTTTTCTATATGCTACTGATTTTTTGAGTTATAACACATTACTATTTTAAAAACATATAACCTTGGGGGATGGAGGCATAAATTATTTTAAAATTTCCTAAGGAAAGAAATTAAAGGGCATGATAATTAAAAAATACTGCCTAGAGGAGAAAACATACTATTTCTATTCTAATTCTTTACCATAGTGCTGATAGCATATATGGTCAAAAAAGAAAAATGTGACAATATCAGATTGGTGAGTGAGAATTGAGTGCTGAGTTAAATAAATGAGTCAGTGTATGTTTTTCACCCTTCCTTCAAAACCAAAATGAGGAAATGAATAATTTAGCCTCCAAAAACTTAGATCTTGAGAGCAGATATTAAAGCTGGGAAATCTTCCCTGTGACACTTGTTTACTAAATTTGTTTCATGGTAGAGTACTGAAAGAATTTCAAATACAGTTTGGATCAAAACACAAAGAATTTTTGATGTTAATCCATTAAAATGTATAAGGAGTTGTTCACACAGAAAAACTTCTGTCAAGTCTAATATTTCAAGTTGAAAAATAACTTCCATATGGTTCTTAATTGTCCTTTTGTTAGATATTAAAATAACTATCTCTGTTTCTTTGTTCCTACTTTCTTTGACTCTGAGAAAATGAACAAAATTAGAACAACCCTTTACCTATCCTTTCAATATGAATTTTCATTTATTCACAGTGAAATTAAACATTTTGGTAACTGTTATATATGTTTTTGAACTTACATGAACGAGGCAAGAATCGTATAAAGATATTACATATACCCTTTACCTAAGTTTAAATATTTCAAAGACTTTGTACAATTGTTTTACATTACTTCTCTCCCTTTCTCTGTCCATCATGTATCTATATTTCAGAATTATTAGAGAATGTGCTGCAGATATTATAGCCCCTTTCTTCTAACACACCAATGAGTGTTTCCTAAGAACAAGCGCCTTCTCTTACATAACCGTGCTACCATTATAAAAATCAGAAAATTTAACATTGTTACTATACTATCATTTAATCTGTAGTCTATGTTCAAATTTTGCCAGTTGTATCCTTAATGACCTTTCTCACAAATTTTCTCCTGGGTTTAGGATCCAATCTGGGATGATATGTTGTTATTTAGTTGTGAAGTCTCCTTATACTCTTTTTTTCCTAAGAATATTACTTTAATATGATCACATTTTTAACCAAATCTACTAATTTTGTATAAATTTTTAGAAATGATAACAGCTAAATAATTTCCAACTGAGTAGTATATCTCCCATAGTCTGTTTAAATCTGGAAAGGACTCGGAGCCTTTCTTTGTCTTTCTTCACTTTGGTACTTTGGAAGTGTACAGTGCAGTTGTTTTGTAGAACGTACATCAATTTGAGTTGGTCTGATAATTTCTCATAATTAAATTTAGTCTATGCTTTCTTCTTCAACAATGCCACAGGAATCTCAGTGCATCATATCAGGAGGCCTATAGTGTCTAGTTATCTCATTGCTGGTAATGTTAGCTTTGACTACTTGGTTAAGATGGTGTCTGTAGTTTTCTTCAGTGTAGAGTTACTGCTTTTCTTTTTGTTACTAAGCATTTTCTTATTTTTCTTTTAAATTGTTAAAGTACTCTTATCTTAGGCTTTTCACTTAAAACAGCACATATTTAAATTTTGACTCAATCTCAGAGTTGTATTATTTTAATCGGAGTGTTTAACGCATTTCTATTTGTTGCTATAATTGATATGCATGTCTAAAATCCCCAGCTTCTCCCATCACTCTTTATGATCCTTTTTGAAGTCCATGTATAATTCTGATGATTTAAAAAATTTCAAAGATTCTATTTCTGATAATTCAAAAG
Organism: Pongo pygmaeus; assembly: GCF_028885625.2. NCBI lineage: Eukaryota > Metazoa > Chordata > Mammalia > Primates > Hominidae > Pongo > Pongo pygmaeus. The sequence continues at coordinate 125,881,401 of NC_072384.2, forward strand.
CCTTGCACTACCAAGTATCTAACCACTTAATACTACTACAAATACAATTCTTAGCTTAGCTTGGGAATAGTGTGTGTGTGGATGTCTGTATTTATATGTGAGAATGTGCATTTTTGTTTGTGGCTCTGCCTCAAGATGTGATTTCTCTGAGAACAATGCCTCTGTAATTATTCCTAGACCTTGGCACAGTTCTTGTCATGTATAAATGGTACCTGAACCACCTGCCATGTTACATGGCTCCAGGAGGTCACCATTCACATTCCTGTCTTGAATGGACTTTCCTAGAACAGAACTTTATAGCCAATGATAGTCCTAGAGTTGTGCATGCAAAGACCCTGAATGGTGTTCAGTAATGAACACGTGAACAATTAGATGCCTATTTTTCCATTGTTTATTATAGCTAGACACAGGGCGACAGACATGGGGTGACCTTGCTTTATTCAGTGTCTCTCTCTCTTGTAACTAATGATTCCAAGATCGTGTGATTTTATTCTTCCATCACTTTGACAGTTTCTTGTTATTAATTAGACTCAAAGTTCACATGACAGAGTTCATATTTTCCTTCACATTACAAATATACTGTAAAGCTTTCTGGACTGGGAGGCAGAGAGCTTCCTCTAGCAAACACTTACTCTCCCTACCATCTCAAATCCCTAGGTCTATCTTGCTTTCAATCATCTTGAACAGATAACAATATTATTTTAAAGGGCATTAAGCATGAATAATTGCTTTTCTTCATGGCTTTCTATCTTCACTATTTGCTTACAGTATTTTTTAAAGGTAAATTCTACATACCTTAATGGAAAAATTTTAAGAATAAAATTTAAAGAGTTTTAAAAAATACAATTGCCCTTGAAACTCACCAGATTCATATTAAACTACAAACAATTACATAACTTTAGGAAATTTCCTCTTACCACTTCTCAGCCAATCTCCACCTGCTCACCCATAGGAAACTACTTATCTTTGTGAGGATTTTTCTACTATGCATAAGTTTTGTCAGTGATGAAATGCCATATACATACAATACACACCCATTTTGTGCCTGGCATCTTTTGCTCAGCACAATGACCTTGAGATTCATTCATTATGATTTTGTATGTACTTTATTTCTCTTAGTTGCTGAGTAATGCTCCCCTGAATGATTACACTACAATTTATTTATCCAGTCTTACATTGATGGATATTTGAGTTGTCTCTAGTTTTTGGCCCTTAGAAATACAGCTGCTATGAAGACCCTTGACTAAGTGTTTTTGTGGACATATTATTTTATTCCTCTTGATTAAATACCTAGGAGTGCAACTGTTGTGTCACAGGTGAATGTATGCTTAGATTTGTAACAAACAAAAAGCACAATCATCTTCCAAAATTCTTTTATCATTTTATGTTTCTACTGGCAATTTATGAAAGTTCCAGCCACTCTATATGTTCTCCATGATTTGGGACTTGACAGTCAATCTTTTTATTTTTAGTTTTTCTGGTGAGATTATAGTGATATTTGATTGTGGTTACAACTTCCTGTTGACTGTATTCAATAACTTTCCATGTGCTTATTGTATTGGATATTCATAAATTTTTTTGGAAAATGTTCATTCGAGTGTGTGTGTGTGTGTGCGTGTGTGTTTTACATTTTGATTTCAATAGCTTCTGGGGTAAAAGCGTTTTTTTGTTACATAGAAGAATTGTGTAGCGGTGAGTTCTGAGATTTTAGTGCACCCATCATTCAAGTAGTATACAATGGACCTAATATGTAGTTTGTTTAAATCCCTAGCCCTTTCCCCACCCTCCCTATTCTGAGTCTCTGAAGTCCATTTTATCACTTTGTATGCCTTTGCATACTCATAGCTTAGCTCCCACTTATAAGCGATAACATAGTTTTTTATTTTTCACTTTTATGTCACTTCACTTAGAATAATGACCTCCATATCCAACGAAGTTGCTGCAAAAGACATTTTTTTTTTGTTTTTATGGCCAAGTAGTATTTGACATGTATATATATCACATTTTTTTTTTTTTTTTTTTTTTTTTAGTAGAGACAGGGTTTCACCATGTGTTAGCCAGGATGGTCTGGATCTCTTGACCTCATGGTCTGCCCGCCTTGGCCTCCCAAAGTGCTGGGATTACAGGCCTGAGCCTCCGCGCCCAGCCCACCACATTTTGTTTATCCACTCATTAGTTAGTGGGCACTTAGGTTGGTTCTACATCTTTGCAATTGTAAATTTTACTGCTATAAACATATATGTGTAGGTGTCCTTTTCATATAATGACTTCTTTTCCTTTGGGTAGATACTTAGTAGTGGGATTGCTGGATTGAATGGTAAATCTACTTTTAGCTGTTTAAGGAATCTCCATACTGTTTTTCATAGAGGTTGTACTAATTTACATTCCCACCAGCAGTGCATAAGCCTTCCCTTTCCTCCACATCCACACCAACGTCTATTGTCTATGGTTTGTGTTTTTTAAATTCAATTTGTAGTAATCCTCTTATTTAATTGCAGTAATTTTTATATATTTTTTAACATCAGTCCTTTTGTCAGATATATGTTTTGCAAATATCCTCTCCCGTTTCTGGCTGCTTATTCATTTCCTTAAGCGTTCTTTTTATAGAGAAAAATCTTTATTTTTGAATCTGTTTTTACGTTTGAAATTATTGCTTTTTGTTTTCTAAGAAATTTTTGCTGTCACTACATAAAGAGATTATCCAATATTTTCTTCTAGCAGATTTATGGTTTTAGCTTTAATGTTAAGGCTTATCATACATATCAAATTAATGTTTTATAGTTTTCAGTGTACAAATCTTTGGCTTATTTGTTATTATTTATTCCTAAATATTTTAGTCATTTCGATGCTATTGTAAGTAAAGTTATTTTTTAATTACTTTTTTAGATAATTCATTGCTAAAGTATAGAAGTACAATTGATTTTTGTGTACTGGTTTTATATCTTGAAATCTTACTCGTTTATTTACTCTCATAGTTGTGTGTGTGTGTGTGTGTGTGTGTGTGTGTGTGTATGTGTATATGTATTCCTTAGAATTTTCTACATACGAGATTATGTCATATGCAAGAATTGATAGTTTTACTTCTCCTTTTCCAAAATGGGTGCATTTTATTTCTTTTTCTTGCCTAATTGCCTTGGCTAGAACTTCCAGCACAATATTAAATAGAAGTGCTTAGAACAGACCTCCTTCTCTTGTTCCCAATCTTAGGAGGAAAGCATTCAATCTTTGACTTGGTATGGGTTTGTGTCCCCGCCCAAATCTCATGTTGAATTGTAATCCCCAATGTTGGAGGAGGGGCCTGGTGGGACGTGATTGGATCAGGGGGACAGACTTCCCCATTGCTGTTCTCATGATAGTGAGTGAGTTCTCACAAGATCTGGTTGTTTAAAAGTGTGTAGCACCTCCCTCTTCTTTCTATCTTCCTCTTACTTCAGCCATGTAGGACATGCCTGCTTCCCCTTCACCTTCTGCCATGATTAAAAGTTTCCTGAGGCCTCCTCAGCCATGCTTCCTGTAAAGCCTCCAGAATCAGGAGCCCATTACACCTCCTCTTTTCTTTATAAATTACTCAGTCTCAGGTAGCTCTTTATAACAATATGAGAATGGACTAATTAATTTCATCATTAATTATGATAGTAAGTTGTAAATTTATCAGAGATAATTTTTTATCAGAGATATATTTATCAGGGATAAATTTTATCAGGTAAGGAAGTTCCTTTCTATTTATCATTTACTGAGTATTTTTTTTTTTTTATCATGGAGCAGTGTTGGATTTTTTCAAATGCATTTTCTGTGTCTATTGAAATAATCATTCTTTATCTTTTATTCTGTTGATATGGTGTATTATATTAATTGATTTTTAAAATTACTCCAATCTTGCATTCCTGGGATAAACTCTATTTTGCCATAGTGTATAGTACCTTTTTATATAGTGTTAGATTTAGTTTGCAATTCATTATTTGTTTAGGACTTTGAATCTATATTCTTAAGGGATATGGGCCTATTTTCTAGTGACTCCTTTTTCTGGTTTTGGTATCAGGGTAGTAATTGGCTTTATAAAATGGTTTGACAAGTATCTTCCCCTCTCTCTTTCTCCTCTTTTCTTTTCCTTCTTGTGGAAGAGATTGGGAAGAATTTGGTAGAATCCACCAGTGAAGCCATCTTGACCTAGGCTTTAATTTGTGGGAAGATTTTCGCTTAATGATTCTATTTTTTTTTTTTTTACTTGTTGTAAGTTTATTAATATTTTCAACTTCTTCTTAATTTAGTTTGAGTATTTTACATCTTTCTACCTAAGTTGTATATAATTGTAGCTAAGTTATCTACGTTATTGAATTTGTTGTCATAGTGTTGTTCATAGTGTTTTCTTATAATCCTTCTTATTTCTGTAAGATCAGTAGTGATGGCCCCTCTCATTCCTGATTTTACTAATTTGAGTTATCTCCTGTTTTTCTTGTTCAACCTAGCTAAAAGATGACTATTTTGTTGATGTTTTCAAAGGAGCAATGTGTGGTTATTTTCTATTCTCTATTTGATTTATTTGTACTGTAGTTTTGTTATTATTTTCTTCCTTCTGTTGGTTCTGTGTTTAGTTTTCTCTTATTTTCTTAGTTTGTTAAGGTGGAAATTTAGCTTATTCATTTGAAATTGTTCTTCTTTTTAAATGTAGATGTTTATAGCTATAAATATCCATCTAAAGATTGTATAGACACATCCTGTAAGTTTTTGTATGTTATATTTTTGTTGTTACTCATCTCTCAGTGTTTTCTAATTTCCCTTGGGATGTTTTATTTGACCTAGTGATTATTTCAGAATGTGTTTTTCATTCCTATGTTTTTGTCAAATTTTCTAAATTTTCTTTCTGTTATTGATTTTCAGTTTAATTCCATTTTGGTCAGAGAACATATTTTGTAAGATTTCATTCATTTTAAATACATTGAGGCCTAAAATATGATCTCTCTTAGAGAATATTCCACAAGCATATGAAAATAATGTTTTCTGATGTTGTTGGGTAGACTTTTCTATGGATAGCTTTTAGTTCTATTTGGTTTATAGTATCCTTGAAGTCTTCTATTCCTTATTGATCTGCCTGGTTGTTCCATTCATTACGAAAAGTGATATATTTATCATTAGGTTTAAGGGTGTTTTTACTGCATGTGGAATTCTGAATTCCCAGATTTCTTTTACTTTCTGTATTTTAAAGTATATCCATTGCCTTTTGGCTTTGTTTCTGATAAGAAGTTATTGTTAATTGTTCTTGTTTATATAGTTTGATGTTTATTCCAGTTTTTAATATTTTTCTTAATCTTTAGTTTTAAATAGCTTGACTATAATGCATCTAATATTGGTTTCTTTCTTGGTTATCTTGTTTACTAAGCCTCACAGATTTGTTTATGTTTTTAACTTCATTTTCTTCATTTTTTCTCCTTCTAGGAATCCAAGTTCAGATATGTCAGCTCACTTGACATTATTTCACAAATATTTGAAGCTCAGTTCATTTGTTTTTCTTTCTACTTGGTGTGTTTAGATGTTTTTTCTTTCGTTTTAGATCTATAAATTTCTATAGATTTAGCTTCCGGTCACTGTTTCTCTCTTCTGGACATTTCCAATGAGCTTTTAAGCCAATCTCATAAATTTAGCATTTTAGATATTTCATTTTTTTAGTTCTAGAACTTTAGTTGGCTCTTCTCATACTTTCTATTTAATTGCCAGGATTATCTATTTATTCATTATGATCACATTTTCCTTTAAATCTCTGAAAGATTTAAATACAGCTTTAGCATCCTTGTCCACGAATTCCAACACCAGGGGCATCTTGATTGTTTCTAATTATTTTTCAAGTCATATTTTTCTTTTTATTTGCATATATAATCTTTAAAATTATTTTGGCACTGTGGTTGCTGTTATAGAGATTCAGGATTATGTTATCTTTGGCATGTGTTTATTTGACCTAGCAGGCAGTTAGTTTTCTTGACTCAGGCCCTATATTCTGGCTTCTTTGTCATGGGAACAAAATGAAATTTCTGCTGAGTTCTTTCAGTCCTTCAGCTGTTGCTTTGTATGTTTTCTTTCACTATTTTTTGTTTTCTTTTGAGATTTGATAGTGTAAATAATGTAGTTGAAAATTTATCAGATGCTCTTTGTGGTGCACTATTTGGTCTTTCAAGTGTTCCACTGGTATTTCTTTCAGAAAATGTCTTTCCCTTTGCTATGACTGTATTTCCAAAGGAGGCTGACATCTTCTTACCAATGTGGACACTCACATTCAGTCACAAGGAATGCGTATTCAACCAAACTGAGGAATAATAATATTTCCATAGTTTCTTTTTTAAAATTCAAAAAGCTGAGAGGTCAAGCTGAGAGGCATCTATGTATCCATAGTGTAAAAAAAGCAGTCCATTGAAACAAACCCAGCACCCAGAGAAAATCAGAAATGATAGACAAAGAAAGCTAAAAGATGACCTTGGAAGTATTCAATTCCCTTGTAAGTTCTATAAAAGCAGGATCCCTAGTCTGTTTCATCATTATATCTTCACTGCCTTGAAGAGTGTTTGGCAAAAGACATAAGATTTTTTGGAGTGAATGACTGATAGCTTTATATATCCTGAAGATAGTACATATGTAATATCTTCAATGTTTCTAGAGGCTTTATTCAATGCCTTTTTCAAATTATAGACATATCTTATCATCATGATTAGCAATTTAATCTTTAATATTTAATAAAATGTTATATCTTATTGTGAGGGTAAGCAATTTATTTTTAGCATTTCTTTATTTGTAATACAAATATTCTCTATTCTTTAACATTAACAAAAGATTAACCACATTTTATCTTTTAATAGACAAAATTACAATAAAGCTGATAATCCTTCATTAGAAGAATAGTCTTTAAATAACTACAGTTGGCCCAATGATTTCAGGTTTCAGTAAATTTTTATTATATATAGAATAACAACCAAAACTTGTCCTTAGGGGAACATTTGTAGGATTTTTGGGTTTTATTTTTTTGGTGGCAGTATTGGTATTGTTATTAATAAAAATATTCAGAAAGACAAACAGCATATTTCTCAATGCTGAAGTAGACACTTTTTGTCAGTATTCTTCAATCCCATGGGTTGACAACCACTACAAAGACTCTAGCTGAAACCATGCATACAAGTCTGGTCTATATCTTGCCAGACTTGCCAGACTTAATAGTGGAGGAATATGTCCATTCCTCCACTGTTAAGAGCATATCTACTTGATTTATTCCTGCCTTCTCAGCTGTTTTGAACTAATAAATTGATTTTGAATATTTTATTCTATCTTTAGCCTTGGACAGAAAAACTATCTCTGAACAGATTACAGATTTTTTTTTTCACCTGTGCAATATGTTCTGCACTAGAAAGTGGTTTAGTATAAGAGCAAAATAGACTGCTACCAATCTGTCTCTCCTTCCTCTTACACATCGACTCTGATACAGACTTAGTCAAAGGAAAGGAGTCTTCAGATTAAATACTTATACGAGTTACTGCTTTGTACTAGTCCAGGAAGGAAAGAAGTGGGAAATACATCAGATTTCTGAGATTTATGAATTTTTATAGATTAGCTGCCTCAACTGAAAAACACAGGCCAATGAGCTAATATACACCATCAGAATTTCTCACTCTCTGTTTTGATCAAGAGGTAGGAGAGAAACAAGAACCTAGGAATGTATAAAGAAAATACCTCACCCTAGATACTTTTCCCATAAACACTGTTCTTTGCATGGGAAGGACAAGCTATGTGACACCTTGTGTTCCCTCTGGGCTGGCATAATCTTCCTGATCAATTCCCACTTCTGATTCATACGTTGTGAATCTTCATCTCTCATGTAATTACTACCATTCCTCTTTTTTTTCAAGCCTTTATTCTGCTTCTAGAATCTGTCAAATGGACTGGAAGAAACTACCTTGACCTGTGATTCAGATAGAACCCACTTCCTAGAATCCCCTTCTCTGCTTGTTACCTCATTCCCCAACCTTGCATTTGCTGTATGCCATATTTTTAGAGGTTTGGCTCTTGGTCTCTCCTTGGAATACATTTCCCCCTAAACCCATCAAATCATCTTTGGTTCATTTCTTCTTTTCTCCCAGGAGTGGGCAGCTTTTGTTCCAACATAGCTGTGCCATACTACTGTGAGCGACTTGTGAATATCAGTATCATCATCATTAAACCACCATTATCATTATTTAGTAAATCACAAAGGACATAGTTCCTATCCCCAAGAATCTTAACCAGTACTAAGGAAAAAATATTGGCTAAACAAAGCCTTATGCAATTAATTGATACGTTGTGCAAACTCTATGTTCTAAAGTAATTCAGAGGAATAAGAGTTTGTTGAAATTTGAAGCAGTCAGGGAAAATTATATGGAAAAATTTATGCTTTTAAATTGACCTCCAAATAAAATATTTGCTTTACAAATATGAAGAAGCATCAAATTATCACAAATTATCACAAACCGTATGAACCAGCAAGGGCAATGGTTAGGGGAGATTAAATTGAGAACTATGCTTGACATTGATTTGAAGAGGCCAACTCTGAAATTGAGGGTATAGGGGTGTGGAGATCAGCCAGGAGTTTGTTGGCAGTAATTCAGAGAAAAGGTGTTACACTTTGAAAATAACAGTGAAAATGTAGAGAATTATATGCAACAATTTAAAGGAAAAATCAATAAGCCTTAGGGATTAAATGAATGTAGAAAATGAAGAAAAATGGTGATTCAAAATGATACTAGCACTTTGAGCTCAGGAAATTGAGAAAATGGTAACAGCCTCTGACAAAACACAATGGTTAGGATGGGAAGTTCTTTGGAAGATGGGAGTGTGTGAAGAGTTCAGTTTCAAATGTAATGCTTTTGAGAAATCTAAGTAGAAGTGCCTGACTAGCATTTCGAGTCCGGGCACTTGAGTGAAAGGACTAGATTGGAGATAAGGATTTGGGATTCCCTGTAAAGGTACTAGCTGTATCTGTTCCATGAAGGAAATGTGGAGGACATTAGTAGAGTCTAAGTAATGAGTTTGGAAAAATATTATGTTTAGAGGGTGGGAAGTGAAAGAAAGACGAGCTAAGAAAGAGTGAGAGCTTTGATGATGCTAGTTTTTGCTATTAATGAGCCAATATATTATCAATTGTCAGGACATAAATGATAAGACTTAAGTTTTTAAATTATTGAGACTCCCTGCTAGTTTCAAACTAAAGATTAGTCCTAAGCATAAAAGACTGGCTGTGGTTGCTGGGAGCGGTGGCTCACGCCTGTAATCCCAGCACTTTGGGAGGCTGAGGCGGCTGGATCACGAGGTCAAAAGATCAAGACCATCCTGGCCAACATGGTGAAACCCCGTCTCTATTAAAAATACAAAAATTAGCTGGGCGTGGTGGTGTGCACCTGTAGTCCACGCGACTCAGGAGGCTGAAGCAGGAGAATCGCTTGAACCAGGGAGGCGGAGGTTGTAGCGAGCCAATATAGCGCCACTGCACTCCAGCCTGGCGACAGAGTGAGACTCTGTCTCAAAAAAAAGGATGGCTGTGGAGACCCAAAGAATAGTTCCAAGCATGACAAGCATGAAGGCCTAGATTGGGTACCCCTTGAATCACTCTATTTTCTTTATTGGAGCCTTTAAGTATAATCTCTGTTAATTTTATGGCCTTAAAATGGCCCTGGAGTTCACCTTGACTTCAGAACTTTTTCTGCACTAAGAATAGCTAAAACTTAAAATGAACTTAAATAAACAACTCCATTGGTTTGCTTTATCTTGGGTTTTACATTAAAGCAAATCAATTTCAGAAAGGAGCCTGGGACAGGGAGCTGGACTGGGGAAACAAATGTCACTATGTAGTTTTCAGAATGTTTTGTCTTTCAGCTGTAGTAGCCAAGTAGCCATATGTACCTGGCATCTTTTTATTGCTCCTTATTCCAGCCCTTTATTTTCTTCTCAATAATTATTACATTGTTTGAGGTTAGTTTGGTTTGTTTTTGCTTTGTTATCATTTTATATATATATACATATATATATACACAAATATATATATACACATATATATATACACACACATATATATATATATACACACATATATATATGCCTCTTTTACAACTTAATTTTTTGTGGGGGAGGGCATTTGGACAAGGATGAAAGCAAGCAAGTCATAAAATGCACACATTTTCCTTGATGTACTTAGGAATAATATAATACTTTATGTACTTATACTTCGCTAAAAAAAATAAAAAAGAGAAATTGTAGGACAGTCATTTGAAAAAACTTAGTTGCTTTCTGTTAGCCTAATGCTTAAAGAGCAGGATGGTCTGAGAACTATTTCAGAGGGAAGATGAAGGAGAAAGGAAAGCCCGCAATAACCCACATCACAGACTAGAGCTAAAGCGCAACAAAGAGGTACTTCTCAAAGGCAGAGAATGATGGGAACAACTATATGTTTAGTCTGCATTTTGGATAGTTGAATACCATTTTGTAATTAAAAAGGTTGCATCTAATTAAACCATGTGCATTAGGTAATATCTGATTCAGACTCTTAGCCTTTTTTTTCTTTTATATTGGCTAAGGGAAATAAGTAAACCTGAATTTTGCAAACAGTCACATACAGTAAATCAACAAAGGAGTAAGAATGCTGATCATGGCTATTATTTAATAAAAAGCCCACAAATACAGAAAGTTAGAGATTTTTTAATCAGTTTTGATATATAATTGGCATAGCATACAATTCACCCATTTAAAGTAGGTGAGTCAATGTCATTCGGTATGTTCATCTCACCACAATTAACTTTAGAAGATTTTCACTACCCCCAAAATAAATCCCTTGTTGCTTAATCATCATCCCTCAATCCATGACTATCTCTTCATATATGGGAACACCATGCGTACAAATAGCAAAAGTTTCCCCTGTAAGGCTCTCCAAATTACACAATACAGTTAACTACTAGAAGACAACAAACAACCAAAACTTAAATGAAATGCAGTCATCAATATCAAAAGAATACTGTTTCTCTAGAGTATATGGTGATACGTTTTTATTCCAAGAGGGATTATTTTCATTATTCTCGCTCTGGAATGATTGACTTGTCTGGGTGGGATTGAGCCAGCAGCTGAATTATAAAAGGATGTCATGGGCAATCCTATCAGTATTTCAGTGCAAGCTCAGAGGTTGAAGAGTAGAGTTCAGTGGAAAATTTCCAGCAGTAATAGATCTGCTTTGTATAGTCATAGATTCATCTGGAATTGATTACTGTCTTTTACTCTAAGAGCCCTTGACGGTCAGGGCTTCTACAGGAACTTCATTCAGTACCTTTGTAATATCCCAGAGCTTCCACAGCAGTGCCCTGCATGCACGCTGAATCTCAATAAAGGTTACTGCCTGACTGACAGTCTGTCCCTGGATGCCTAGACTTAGAGATTTGCAAAGCGTTTTAGTTTGTAGCCGCCATAGAGATCAAAGGAGAGCAGACGGGAAGTTTTTTCTTTGAGGTCAGCTTTCAGCTGCTGTAAATTAGTCATGGATCACAATAGGAAAGGGAAAGAAGAGAGTTTGTATGTAATGAGAAAGTGGGGAGGGTCGGGGCAGCTATTTATGACTCACAACTGTATCTTCTTGGTCCATATGTTTTAACTAACAGATTACATCAATGGAAAGTGCCATTGCATTGGTATAGATCTTGGACAAGACTTCTAGATATAATTAAAATAGTCATTTAGATGAAACTTGTTTTGTGGCTGACACTGGGAAATTAAATATCCTTTATAGGGCATAATCATTTTGTTCTTCGTATTATTCTGGGTAACTATAATTAAACCATTGTTAAGTATCAGAAACACCCAAGGAAAGAGGCACTGATAATGTGGTTGGGGAATGGCATAAGACAGATGAATAGTGAAGCTTAGCAGATAAGAAGTAATAATGTTACCTTCATTTTTTATTACTATTTTTGCATGGACAGAAAATTTGCTTCACCTCTCATATTATAACCCTGTGGCATTAACAGTGATGATCAAAATCCTGATTGATAAAAGAGCCACGTAAACTTTGTTCCTTAGATTTCTATTAAAATAATGAAACCTTAGGCACTTCATTTCTAAGCTGGTTCGATTGCTAAAATACTGTCTATAAATTTGGATGTGGAAAGTTTAACAAGAATAACACTTGGAAAATGACTATCTCTTCATATGTGGGAATAATGAAAATAATTCCTCTTGGAATAAAAAGGTAATTATTCAGTTTTCAGATTTTTTGGGGGGCTACTTTCTTCTAGAAATAAATGGTTTCTACAGTTTTTAAAATATAATTTTAAATACCTCACATATCCACCCAATAGCCCTATCATAAATGGAGTATCTCCAAATTGCTTGAATGAAGATTCTGACATTTCATCCTGATAGATTTGACTGTTAAACTGATTAACTTCAGTGGAATGAACAAATAAATGCATGGTCTCAACACCAAGCCTAAAAAAATAAGTAACTAGAGCAAAACTGAAGAAACAAGTAATGATAATTTTTGCTCCCCAAATTAACCTAGTGCCCACCCTACAGATTCCACAGCACCTTAATATTTCGAATTCACTTAGCAGTGTTAACATTTGTAATTACCTGCTTAATACCTCTCTTGCCTGATACACTGTAAATTTCATGAAGGTGGAGACCACACTGGTCCTATTTATCCATTTTTGCTGTGTATATCTCAAGCACCTAGCATAGTGCCAACCACACAAATACAATAATAGAAAATTGGTTGAATGGATATGTAAGCAGAACTGCATTTATATCTTGCTGTGACATGTTTAATGTATCTAAGAGCCAGGTGATGTTCTGGCAGAAGGTAAAATTCTATGAAAAACAGGGAGCCTTAATGCACAGGGCATGTCCAGTGCCTAAATCTTTGTGAATGCTCAATAAATATAGATAACAGCAAGTAGTATGCCTCAGGGGAATGGTGAACATCTGTCAGTAGAATGGATAATAGTCATATGTTTAATCAATTTACATTACAAGTGCTTTAACCGAAGAGCCATTCATTCAATAAACAAACATACATCTATAATTTAGTATGTGGATGGCGTCATGCTCCACACTATTAGTTTAAAGCCTTATTAACTAATTTTGGGGGCTTTCTATCTAGGAGTAAATCTACTGAACATGTTGTTCTCATATATTAAGTTAAAACAATTAAAGCTTTTTATAATGTCTTGAGATCTACAGAACTCTATTTTCATGCCATCTGTCTTTAAATGTTTGCTACTATATAAAAAAGGGAATTGATATCCAGGCTTTAATTAACTGCAGAATTGTTCATCATCAGTACTAATATCATGTTAATTATGTTTCTTGAGGCAGGATAGTGTATTGAAATGATTTAGAAATGTTTTCATAACAGCAGACCTTAACAAAGTCTTTGTTAGCTATTTCTAAGGCAACTAGAAAATTAAGTAAATATACTGGATCTGTATAAATATATAGAGAATTATACATGTCTTAATAGCAGTACTTAAAAAAGAGCCTTGCTAATTAATTCTCACATAACTAGAAAAATTAGAAAAAAATTATGTTATCATGAACATTTTAGTAAGTGGCATTTTTTTACTATATAATACATTTTGTATGATCTCCTTTTAGAGGAGTGAGTAATATTTTAATGACAATAAATTTCTTTTCAGAGATGGAGGAGAAATCAATAGGTAAACTATTCATTAGTGTGGAATTTTGCTTGCATAGATCTATTTATTACATCTGGGTAATATAGCTTTTATTAGAATGGTTGAAATACATAAACATTGTAATAGGATTAAAATTTCTTTGCACATCAGTCCAGTTATCACAATATTGACATCAATTTATCATATTAATTCCCAACTTTAAATTCTATGCTGCTCCCAATCCCCACTCAATTGTCTACAGGGTCAACTTCAAACCCTCACAAGGAATCCAGGAGCCGCTCTTATGGTTTTAAGTCTTATCCTCCATCACTTCCACCTGCTCTCACCACTGGCAGATTTTATTCCAACCACACTAAGCCTATTTGCTATTCCCCAGCATAGGAATATGTCTCATTGTCAAACGCCTTTGCACACATACATCTCTCCCTTTGATAAGCTTCTTCCCAATTTTTTCTGATCAAACTGCTGTTTACAAATTCAATTCAAATGTCATTTATTCTTCGAGCTCCACCCATTTCACCCAGTTCACTGTCCCTTCTATCTCCGAGGCCCATTTTACACTTCCCATTTTGGATTAAAATTAACTGTGCTTCTGTGTCTCTCACACAATGAACGCTCTTTAAAAGCAGGGTTCATGTCTTAAAGGCTTTTCAAAATGTATCCTGGTGCCAATCACAGTGGCTATCAGGTCTTCAGTGCATGCTAGTTATAATTATTAACTTTCAATTGTCTAATGATCCCCTGGAGGAAGAAACTGAGAATTTTTTTAATTCAATATAGTGATATTCCTAATCCTAACCTGAAGGGATCCAAAACATAATTGTTTCACCACTCTGTTGCTTCTGATTTTCTGAGTACGTTTATTGGTCATCAGCCTGGAATACAATAGCAAGGATGTCCTATCCCATGTCTTCCCAACTTGCTACGTTCTATTCTCAGTTGCTCCTTTTGTGGCAGAGACTCCCACATCTGCTCTCTTGTGTAGCCAGTTATCTCAAAAAGAGAACTGAATTTGATGTCATTATAGTAACATGTAAGGTTTTTGTTTAACATCGTTACTATCTGGAAAAATATGTTAATTAAATTTGCTAATGATGCTAAATGGGATGATTTTGAATTCACAAGTGAGGGTGAAAAGATAACATAAAAAAGTCTGAAGAGGTTAGAAGTATGACCAGGGAAAAAAAGCCTCATACTGGAAACACGCAAACTAACACCTGTGGGAGAAAGTAAGCAGAAACTCAGCTGTTCTGTGTGTGCTAAGATGGAAGATAAGGTTCTAACTCTTTGAGGTGCTGTATAAATACCAGGACATATTAATTTTCAAAAAATTAATAGTGATTTCTATTAATGCAGAAAATTTTTATAGGCAGATCTTAGAACACAGAATATACTCTAGGACAGATCCTTGTTTGAGGTCAGTAAATGGAAAATGGTATTAACACTGGCATACAAAATGAGAAAAGTTTTAAAGAATTATGCAATTTGTTCAATGTCACTTGAAGAGCCATCGATTCCTATTCTTAATAGAAAATTACGAAGATAGAGTTAAAATATATCCACTAATTGCAATTACACGTTTGCCTGGTTTATTTCTTCCATTTACCCAGCATTAGATACAATATCTTTTTCTAAGATTTAATTAAAATTTAGCATTACTAGGGCTTAATCTACTCCTTCCAACTTGTGGCTGGATTTTTGTAAACCGGCGGATCACTTCACATATATTTGAAGACAAAGGAATTGAAAAAGACACTGGGTTTGAGGTATCGGCACTGGAAGATATATCGTATTTGTTCAGAAAAAGTGCTGGTTATTCCTTGTGAAGGAACAGCATCTAGTGCTTTGTATCATTTACGGTCTTTGGACTATTTGGACGTGCTTAAATCCAATGGGAAATAAATAAAAAGAAGTGTGTCTCCAAGTTAATCCACGCACACACACGTTTGCCTTATATACAACTGGCACTGACTGGGTAGAAATGTGTCAGTTCATGTATTTGTGTATTTTTGCTTTCCCCAATTACAGTAGAACATAGATCCTACAAAGGTAGAGTGCTCAGCCATGTTTTTCCCTACAGTATTCCCAGAAACTAGGACAAAGCTAGTATGTGCTAAATACTCAAATATACATGGAAAGAATGAATGAGTAAATTTTATATATATATATATATATATACACGTATATATATATACACACACACGTATATATATATGTATATATGTATATATATGTGTATATATGTATATATGTATATATGTATATATATGTATATATGTATATATACGTATATACGTATATATGTATATATACGTATATACGTATATATGTATATATACGTATATGTATATATACGTATATATGTATATTTTTTTTAGATGGAGTCTTACTCTGTCTCTCAAGCTGGAGTGCAGTGGCACGATCCCGGCTCACTACAACCTCTGCCTCCAGGGTTCATCAATCCTCCCACCTCAGCCTCCCGAGTAGCTGGGATTACAGGCGCGTGCCACCACGCCCAGCGAATTTTTGTAGTTTTGGTGGGGACGGGGTTTCACTATGTTGGCCAGGGTGGTCTCAAACTCCTGACCTCAGGTGATCCACCCACCTCGGCCTACCAAAGTGCTGGGATTACAGGCTTGAGCCACTGCACCTGGCCTATCGTTATATTTTGCGTATAATGAATGTGTATAATACTAAGGGAAAAAAACCATATTTTTGCTCAATAATCAATTCACAAAAGGGTTCAGTCCTATTCTCTTTGAGTGACAATATTCTTTTTTTAACATGTAAATTTAAAATGAAACATTTCTTTTTTCTTTTGAGACAGGCTTTCACTCTGTTTCCCAGGCTGAAGTGCAGTGGCACAATCATAGCTCACTGCAGCCTTGAGCTCCTGGGCTCTAACATTCCTCCCATCTCAGCCTCTCAAGCAGCTGGGACTACAGGCACTGATCCCATATTTGAGCAATTTTTTAAAAAATGTTTTGTAGAGGTGGGGTCTCATTATGTTGCCCCAGCTGGTCTCAAATTCCTGGCCTCAAGCAATCCTCCTACCTTGGCCTCCAAAAAGGTTGGGATTACAGGCTTAAGCCACAGGCTCGAGCCAGCCTAAATGTAAATTTTTTAAGTAGCTGGAGAAAGTATTTACATTTTCATATTTTTTATTTTTATTTTTTACTTCAGGAAACTATTATAGCAGCTTGATTGATTATTCAAAGCATGAAATATGAGGCAGAACTAAATGAGATTCCAGGTGCTCATTTTGGTTACCAATTGTGTTTAAAAAATATTCTGAAACTTCAACTGTCCTTATATGTTGGGGCAGCAGGCTAGAGCCTCTGTAAGCCTAAGACTCTTGGGTCCCTCTGCACACCTCCCATCCCGGCCTGCCTCTTCTTTCTTCATACCACCAACGAGGGAGGTGTCAAGGATGGACACTGGCCGACCTACACTGGCATACTTGGAGGAGAAAGACTTCACTAATGTTTATATTTTGCCTTTTACTCAGGTGTTTTTTTTATAAGGAGTAAGGCATAAAATTCAAAAGTAAACATTTAAAAATATTGTTTGTGAGCATCTTTGTCTTATGTTGGTTTTAAATCAATCCACACTGTGGGTTTAAAATACAAGAACTTAGCCATTCATTCATTCATCCGTCAACATCTGTTGCTTTTTAAGTATCAGACACCATTCTAGACACTGGAGAGACAAGTTCATATTCTAAAGACAAAATAAAATTTTAAGATGAAAGGAAAACTGCCAAAGTATGGGAGGCCTCCCTGAAGAGGTTACATGTGAAATGAAACTGCCAGGTCAGCATTCTAAGTGGATGTATGAGCAAAAGCCAAAAGTAGAATGAGGTGAAAAACATAGAAAGAAGACCCAGTGTGGATAGAACACATTTGCTCATGAGGAAGCAAAACTGGATGCTCAATAATGGGATTTCCTACATATCCATGACTTTATAGTACAGCTGGTAAAAAAGACTAGTGAGTTCTAACTTGTCCTATTTCTATTGCAAAGATAGTTGACCATATGCCTAGCTAACATATTATGCAGAGCATTTAGCCTAATAGAGACACACTTTTTTTTCATAATAAGTTATGGAGATGACTTAGTCTCTGTACTTTATGCTTTTAATATCACCAAAATCTTTTCCGATGCTTTTTTTCAATTAAGCCTTTTCCTTCACTTCCTGCTAATAGTGATAACATATTTATAATAGCTATTTACAGTACTATTAACAAGTATTACAGTGCTGGTTCAAAGGAAATAAAAACTTTATTAATAAAATAAGAGATTTTGCAAAAGTCATCAAACCAAACTCCCTTTTATACATCTTGCCAACGATTATAACCATACCCTTGAGCACATTAATTCTTTTTATCTCACTAGAGATTCAGAGACATACACTTCCATCTATGGGGTAGATGAGAGATTTCAAGCAACAATATTCCATTAGAAGAAAAGAAAGTAATATAAAGATATTAGCTTATCCGTGCCTAAGCTACTTTCTTCTAAATATAGCATAAGAAAAACTAATCTGAAGGCAGTACAAACTGACATCTCACAATAATCTATGTCAATGAGCTAGTGTTTCTGCGGCTGCATTGTCCTTCCTCCACTATACCCACCTCAAGTCAGGAGGCTCATTCTACTATTTTTTGAGTGTGTTTAGTGTTTTCTTTGTATTGTCATGTGTACACCTAATAGTAAAACCATGCAGCTCACTAATTCTCCTACTCAAGTATGGTGGAAGGGATGGGTAGAAAACTAACATTGAATGACAACCATATGCTCTGTGATACCATGACAACTTTAGAAATGAGGAAACAAGACTCAGAGTGACAACTCATTCAGGGTCACTCAGCTAGTAAGTGCTGGAATCAAGACTGCAGTCAGCCAGAATGCATGATTCTATATTCTGTACCCTCAGAATAGAGTTCCTCTGCTAAATGTGTTGCCATTTTTATTCCAGAATAAGGAAGGACTTGCAAATTATTTTATTTAAAAATCAGAATATGAAAAAAGAACTTAAAAAACTCCCCTGAGCATAGAATTTAGGGCATTAGCATCCTGAGGCTAGTTTTAGGAAACCCGAAGCCGTACCTCTCCTTGTAGGACTTCTTTGTCATTCCATATCTTTCCTATTGCACATACACTTTCCTCTGCCTTTTCTCTGTCCAACTCCAAAAAAATCTGACATCAGTAACTGGTATATAACCATGTCATTCTGCTGTTCCTCAAAAGGATGTTTGTTTTTTGTTTCAGTCTTGTCTTTATGAAGGAATAACGGGTTTTGCAACATTCCAAGAAATTCCAGGTGACATTAGAACCAACAGGATAGATACTTTCTTCAGTTTGAGGCCTTCTTTTAATATTACGCTATATTGGTAAACATAATAGCAACCTATTAGGATTGATATTTATACAATAAAGTAATTTCATGAACACTATTTCACCATCAAATAATTCTGTGATATTATAATGACCTGGCTTTATTTATCAAAATAAAAAAAACATGAGAGAAGACAATTTGTTTAAATAAAAACAAAACAAAAAACTCAAAACCAATATGTCTCAAATCCAGGATATACTCTTGAGTCTTCATTCATCCAACATTAATTGCATAGACATGTATTAAGCATTCACCATATTGAAAGCTCTGGAGATTTATACTGAGATAGGCTACTTGCACCCTGGAGATCACAGTACAGAAGAAGATGCCATCATGTAAACGTAATTATTAGGCAATGTGTTAAGGGTAAGATTTTAAATATTAAAAGAACAATATGTGAACACTCACTATCTTTTACATTTAGCCTTTCCAGACTTTGTATTTTGTCTGGTAACTTGTCAATAGAGCTTTTTCAGAGATTTTGGACCTTAGATATTTACAGAAGCCAGAACCAACCATTTTTCCAGTTTCCAAGTAGATTTTATTAAAGATTTTTATCAATATTTGGGCAGAGCTAAAACATTTTTTAAAGACTTTTTTTTCTTTTTCTTTTTTTTTTCATGAGATGTGTGTGAGAGAGACAGAGGCAGTGAAAAAAAAAAAAAAACATTGAAATTATTATCAGGACAGCATCAAAGACTAAAACCGTCCTGGCTTAAAGACTGATTCCTTATGGGACAATCTATATTGATAGATTTTTATTCTACCTTTAGCGGGGAATCAATGAATTAAAGCTCATCACTTTTTTTTTTTAACATATAGCCATTCTGGTTGCTGATATTTTCCTATAACACAGGAAAATCTACTGTTTGATTTTACTGGGACTCAAACGTTTGCATTGCTAATTGCTGCACTGATAACTTGCCCTATATTAAGAATTTGAGGATTGAACTTAATATTCTTATTACATCTCTTCTCACTAAAAGATAAATTGTACTGATTTTAATGTATGTCATCATAGCTATAGAATTCATATATCCTGGGAATATCAAGTAAATCCATGAAATTTCACAGGCTTCTCTTTACATTTAAAAAGATTCTTCAGAAACATCACATCCAGCCTCTTCATTTTTCAGATCAGAGAACTGAGCTTCAATGAATCAAAATGAATCGCCTGTGGTGACACAGACACTGGTGACAAATCCAGAAATACAACCTGTTCTATTCCAGTTCAATATTATTTTCCCTACCACTGCCTCCTTTGTAGCCTTTCAAGGGTAATTTTGAATTATTTACCAGTGTTTTGAATTTCTGGATTCGTTGTCAGTGTCTAAAATAATGTGTGAAATAAGAGCCTAACCAAGTCTTCTATAATAAAGCAACTGAATTTATTTTGAAATGCCTTTTAGGAAAGCCAAGTTTTGAAGGGGTTTTAAGACTATCGCATTCCAGGATATTTTTAGATAAGAAGAGAATAGAATCCTGGAAACAGGAACCTTCTTATTAAACAACATGATCCGTCTTCTAAGAAACCAAGGACATATTAAGCATGCCAGTTTTGCCTTTCTTCACAACCTTCAGAATTATCTTTCTCCTCCTTCCACTCACCTCCCAAAATATATTAAATTAGAGCTCTGTCTACTTCAATCTGGAAATATTTAAGAGAAAGTAAACGTAAAAACATGAGCTTTGGCCAGGCGCGAAGGCTCACACCTGTAATCCCAGCACTTTGGGAGGCCAAGGCGGGTGGATCAGTTGAGGCCAGGAGTTCAAGAACAGCCTGGCCAGCATGGTGAAATCCTGTCTGTACTAAAAATACAAAAATTAGCTGGGCGTGGTGGCATGCATGTGATTGTGATCCCAGCTACTCGAGAGGCTGAGGCAGGAGAATCGCTTGAACCCAGGAGGCAGAGGTTGCAGTGAGATGAGATCATGCCACTGCAGTCCAGCCTGGGCAACAGAGTGAGATTCTGACTCAAACAAACAAACAAACAAACAAAATGTGAGCTTTCTAGACACCATGAACACAAATCTCAAGGGAAAAAATTCCATGTCAATCTGTTTCCTTAAAATGTGATTATAAAAGTGTATAATAATTTGAATTAATGATCATTGAAATACATATACTAGATATGTCTATATTAGGAAATTATTCTAATCTCTAAGAATTCCTTTACTTTATTTATTATGTTACTAAAAAGATGACAGGCTGGGCATGGTGGCTTGCACCCGTTTGCTCAAAACTTTGGGAGGCCAAAGTAGGAGGATCACTTGAGGTCAGGAGTTTGAAACCAATGTGGTCAACATAACAAGACTCTGTCTCTACAAAAACTAAAATAATAATAATAATAAGTAACACATGTTCATATTAGAAAATCACTCATAAGCCTGCCTCTCAGAGAGGACTTCTATGAATCGCTTGTTGTGCTTTTTGGCCAGTATTCATTTCAATGCTTCTATCCATGTATCTATCTTTCTCTCCTTATCTCTTAAAATCTTTTTTTTTTCTTTTATTATTATTATTATTATTATACTTTAGGTTTTATGGTACATGTGCGCAATGTGCAGGTAAGTTACATATGTATACATGTGCCATGCTGGTGCGCTGCACCCACCAACTCGTCATCTAGCATTAGGTATATCTCCCAATGCTATCCCTCCCCTTTATACAATTTGTGTGTTGTTTTCCTCTATCATTTACCTTTTTGGTCTAATTACTTTTGCATGTCCTTCAATATAATTCAAATACATGATTTTATTTTTGGCATAATGATCTCTTAGGCAGTGTATAATTAAATCATTCAATTCTTTTTTCTTGGACATTCGGGCTATTTTTTTGCATGCAGTTTTGATGTCATAGAAATCAGCACCTATTAAATATTTACCACAAGATAAATGAAATGCTATGTTCTTTACATATATTACTTCCTTAACTGACTATAACAATTTATGATATAAACATTCTAAGTCCTATTTTGCAAAGAAGGCTCAAGGTTTTTCAGAAGGCAAATAACTTGTCCAAGGCCAAACTATAATTCAATGGTGGAATCTGAATTTGAGCTTCCAAAATCAAAAAGCCAAGTTTTTACCCATGGCTGTACTACCACCACACAGATACTTCATTTTTCAAGGACATTCAATTATTTTGCCTGCTTTTAAATTGATATAATAATCTCTTGGTTATTCTTTTAAGAATGCCATATATTCAATATTTCTTTTCCCGTAGATTTGTCATATCATCTTTATCTTATATTAATTAAATTCAGGACTCATTGGCTAGATTTCTAATTTGTCAATATTTTGATAATTACAGTTACTACAGCTTAATATCAGCAAAGTTATATTTCACCCCCCTCACCCCTGCTGCTTCTCCTCCCCCAATAACTGTCTGTTTTCACTCGTTTAGATGAATCTTGAGTTTGTTTTGTTAAATTTCAAACCATTTCCAGCTGGGGATTACACTGACTTTAGGAATTAATTTGAGAGCAATAAGTATTCCTTCCTTTAATTAGTCAACAAATATCAATGGAATTCCTACTATGTGCTAGGCACTGCTCTGTAAGCCAGCTCCCCAGCAATGAACACGGCACACACAAACCTCAGTAACCACAGAGCTCACCCTCTTGTTGAGAGATTCTGAAAATAAACCAGTAAGTAAATCAAATATATAGTTTGTTAGAAGAATGGTGAATGTTATATCAGCCAGAAATAATGAAAAAAATTACTTCTATGTTCTAATGTTTGTATTTCTTTCTAGGCTTCTTGTCTCGTGTCATCTATATTCTGGCTTCTAGAAAAAAAGTTGGCAGGCTACTAAGCCTGAGGACCAAATTCAGCTGTCAATCTGTTTTTTCATTGTTTAAGATTGTAATACACATAAAAATAAACATGACATAAAATTTATCATCTTAACCATTTTTAAGTTCACAGTTTAATGGTATTAAATATATTGAGTGAGTTTTTTTCTGGATTAAAAAGTTATGATTTTATATATAAAATATATATATGTATAAATAAAACACAAAATTTGCCATCTTAAATCTCTTAACTTTTACAGTTCTGTGGCATTAGGTACATTCACATTGTAATGCAACCATCACCACCATCCATCTCCAGAACTTTTCAACTTTCCAAGCTGAAACTCTGTACCCATTCAAAACTCTCCATTCTCCCTTCCCCCTAAACCCCTGGAAATCATTGTTCTGCTTTCTGTCTCCATGATTTTGAGTACTCTAAGTAGTCAAAATCATACTACTTATGAGAGTACTCAAAATCATCATATAAGTCAAATTCCTCATATAAATGGAATCACACGGTATTTGTCTTTTTGTGACTGGCTTACTTCAGAGTATAATGTCCTCAATGTTCATCCATGTTGCAGCATATGTCAGAATGTCCTTCTTTTTTAAGACTGAATAATACATTTTGCTTATCCACTCATCTGTCACTGGACATTTTTGTTACTACCATGTCTTAGCAATTGTAAGTAATTGTTATGAACATGGTTGTACAAAAATGCTTCTTCAAGACCCTGCTTTTAATTCTTTGGGGTATATACCAAGAATTACTGGATCATATGGTAATTCTATTTTTAACTTTTTGAGGAACCTCCATACTGTTTTTCACAGTGGCTGTACCATTTTACATTACCATCAACAGTGCACAAGAGTTCCAATAACTCCACATCCTCACCAACACTTATTTTCTGGCTTTTTTTTTTTTTTTTTTTTTTGGTAGTAGCCATTGCATTGTAATGGCTGTGGGTGGTATCTCATAGTTGTGACTTGCCTTTCCCTGATAATTAATGACATTGAACATCTTTTCATGTGCTTATTGACCATTTTACTCAATCTGTTTTTTAAAATAAAGTTTTATTGGAACAAAACCATACCCATTCTTTAAAAATTGTCTCTGTTAGCACTATATTGACAGAGTTGTAACACAGACAACAAGGATACAGAGTGTAAAATATTTACTATTTGGTCCTTTGCAGAAAAATTTTGCCTATTGAATATTGCCTGGAATGTGGTATGGAATATTGCCAAGAACTAACTTCAGTATGCATTAGAGTCATCTGACGGACTTTTTAAAATTCTGATTGCTGCCCTGTGCTACTTTCTGGAGTTTACAATTCAATAGGAATCAGGTGGGGCTTAAGAATTTGCATTTCTAATAACTCCCAGAGGATGCTGGTACTGCTGGTTCATGGACCACCTCTTTAAAACCACTGATCTGGAACTATAAGGAAAAGATAAATAGTGGTGATGGTGGATATCATTATCTTGCTCCTGATTTTATTGGAAATATTTCCAGTTGAACTATTAAAGAATGTTGATTATTGATTTAAGATACACATTTTAAAATGTGAAAGAAGAATTCTACTATTTTATTCTGTGCTTTTTTGTTCGATTTTGTTTATTAAATCTGGAATGGGTATTTAATTTTTATCAACCATATTTGAATATTTATCAGAAAAATTCTGGAAGAAAATGTATTTATGTAGGCTGCATCATCCTTTTATTTGTATACTTACGTGTGTGTGTGCGCGTGTGTGTGTGTGTGTGTGTTAACCAGGAGGGCCTTAACATTCCCCTCAGCTTGACTAAACTTGAGACAAATATCTTCTTGTCCTTAGACTCTTAACTTCCCTTTTCTTAAGAGGGTTTACTTTAGAAAACTTGCAGTTGCACACTGCTCCTTTGAAATATGAACCTTCTCCCAGACTCTTGCCAATTTTACAAACCAGGAATGTCTTTCTCAAGGACCTGAGAGCCATCTCTTTGAAAGGTAATCATCAAGAAAGGCAGTGCTCCTGTCTTTCAGGCTTTGCAGGAGGTTAGGGACCTCACTAGGCCCTTAGCAAACACAGAGGGCCTAATCTCAGTGACCAAGACCCTTCCCTCAAATGTCTTCCATCTTTCAGCACCATTTCACAAGCTCACCTCACTGCTTAAAAACTCTCTTGCCTTTGTTTCAATGGAGTCAATTTCAGTATCGCTCCCCTATTGCAATAGTCTTGAGTAAAATATTCCTTGATAGTGTAATTTTTTTCCAGGCACCAACCTATTTTACAAAGCATAGAAAGCATTATTTGCTGGTGACAAAAAACAACAACAAAACAAAAACAAAAACAAAAGACAACTCTTTTTCTGTTTTAAACCAAATTTTGTATATATGTATTTCTTATCTTTTTGATTTTATTGGACCCACCATAAGTTTGCTTTTGACAATTTGCAACGTGTATGCATATTAGTATTCTTCTCCCTTGCAAAGAACCAAGACATATTTTTCCCAATACATGACTTTTTTCACGTCTGTTTTGTTTATCCAGTTTCCCTCAGTTTTTATTTACCTTCACAGGGCATA
The DNA here is from genome assembly GCF_028885625.2 of Pongo pygmaeus. Lineage (NCBI taxonomy): Eukaryota > Metazoa > Chordata > Mammalia > Primates > Hominidae > Pongo > Pongo pygmaeus. Next base: position 125,906,847 of record NC_072384.2, read on the forward strand.
TTTAACTTGCTAATGTTTGAATGCCTTTTAAAAAGAGTTCAATTTATATGGCCTTCACCGGGACACAGCTATAACTCACAGAGATTTACAGGATGTACTCTTAATCAATTTACACTAAGAATGCTATTTTCATTTTACGTTAAATCTAAAAAATACAATGGAAATAAGATATGGGCCTTTTTCTTCAAATGTTATGTTATGATTGTTTATAGAATTACTATTATAATCTTACATATTTAATGGAAACCATAGACCTTGTCTTTTCAATATGTAGCTTCAATATGTAGCCTATGTTTTGTACCATTTTAAAAAGCAATTTTATACTGAACAACTTGTGTTTAAAGACCTTGAATGCTGAAATGTATTAATTCCACAAGAATTGCTTGAGTTTTTGAGCTTCATAATATTGCACCTAAAGCTAAAACAGATGCTGTTAAAATCTAGAATGATGCAGTAGGAAATAATTTGTTTGTTTCAGCTAATGTTTGAAAGAGTGTATTTGCTATTAACCTATGCCCCAGACTGAGGGAAATATTGTTTTCACTTATTTCCTCTCTATTGTTTCTTTACTTCAGTGTAACAATTACCAAGGTTATTTTTGTTATTAGTCTTTAACTTTTACTTCTTTAGCCTGCTAGGGAAATTAGGGGCAATAAGAAAACAAATGTCTTTTTTAATGAGCATGAGTAAATTTGAAGGAAACTTTCATGAGATAACCCATTTTCTGTGCCCATTTGAAGCTAATAGCCATGTTCTAGCATTCAAGGAGGAATAAGCTCAGTTTGTGACACTGGTACTTTTGCTCTTGAACTGCACTTACCCCCTAGTCTTAGTGGAGCAAAAATGTTACTGAAATACTATAAGGGAACATAATATGTAACTATTGATTCATCATTTGTTTGATTCTTTTTTTGCTGTTTTTGGTTCAGGAAAACGTGTGCTTCATATGTCATTATCTATTCTGATGTTCCCAGGTAGGATTGCTTCTACTGTTGGTTGAAGTAACTTCTTAAGGTTAACACTTTGTTTCCTGCACAGGAAGAGGATGACATCTCTTACCCCTAAACTGTGGCTAGTCGATGACAGTCGTGGTTGAATACCTTCACTTAGAGCAAATCTACGATTCCATGGGCCCCTTGTTTCAGCACCACAAAGGCCGCCTTGTGTGGTTATTTTGAAAGTAGTAAAATGTGATTACTCTCCATATTGCCCTGACACGAAGGACCCTTGGCGTGATGCTTTCTCCTTGCATTGCAGTAACTGATGCAAAACCAGCTACCCTCAAAGATCCCACTTGTCTGCTAATTAAATAAAACTACATCTTGTGTTAAAATTCACATCCCCAAAATATTACTTAATATAACCATTCTTATTCACTGTGTATTTAAACACTTTTTTTAACAATTTAGAAACTTAAAAAGAAAACTTTCATTACTGAATCCTGACTTGTATAAACAAAAGAGGCCCATTGAAGGCACTAAATAGGGTCACATTTTAGCTTTCTAGCACTGCCAAAGCTATACTCATTTGAAATTATGCCGACTTTTGCATTATAACACATCATCTGTATGTCTATGGATTTAATATTTTAGCAAAGGTTGACTACTTTCTTTTACCTATATAAATGTATATAACATTGTATTTTCCACACTGCTTTAAATGGAAACTTCCATTGTTTGGGATATATAGATGTTAATGGCACAACTGAAGATAAAAAAAAAAGCCACAAAACATATGTAACCTACCTGCACATTGTGCACATGTACCATAAAACCTAAAGTATAATAATAATAATGATAATAATAATAATAATAAAAGAAAAAAAATATTATGGACTTTTATCCATGTACTGGCACCCACTAAAAAATCTGAGTAAAGCTGACTCTATGCAGTAAAAAGCAAATACTAAAAAACAAGACTGGAATCAAAACTCAGATTTTCTTGGCTCTATAATTAGAAGGAGATTTAGAGAATATAAGGAAGATTAACTTTTTCACCATGTGGATTGATGCTGTTTAATGCCACGCCACCTAAAAGCATTTAGCACCTCCTGCAGTGAAGTAACACCAGTTTAGATGGAATCCTATGAGCATTATCGGAAAAAAGAGAGAAAAAAAAATGTTCTATCAGCTCATTCTTCTGCCACTGAGAAAACAAACGAGTGAACCAATCTGAGCCTGAATCACTTGACTAATAGCTAGGGATAGCAGATTAGAGTTGGGAAGAGGTTGATTATAATACATGATGATGACCAGTAGGAGATTCAAAGAACAAGTCAACATGTAACATTTGTTTTCCCTCTGTTATTTGAAATAGCCACTTGTAGGTTTGGAGACAGTAATAAGAAAAGCATTGGTGTAATAGTTTCTACCACAGAGAAAATAAAGACACATAATGAACTGGTTTTTTCATATTATAGCAAGAAGATAATTACATTGAAAAGGAACCATAGGGGACACATTTGTTTTGGTCTGCCCAGTGTATAGCCTCCATCTTTAATAAGAATACCTCAGGTTTCCTTTGGAATACCACTGCTTACTTCTCAGTCACTGTGGATACAGCAAGGCTAATGCCAGTCTTGGCTCCAGGAATCATCATGTGACCTAAGTCTGGACAACCACAGTATCACCTCCTCTGCACTCCACATCATATCCTCCAGAGAAGTCTACAGTGGTACAAAGATAGGCTCATCTGGAATTCTCCTAGCACAGTAGAGAAATGGGAGATCTCTTTCTAGGAAGGTTGGTGGGACAGTAACTTGTCATCGTGGAGCTGCCAGATCACTACATTGCAAGGACTGTCCAACACAAATCCAACAGATAAGAGAGCACAGCTGAGAGCTGGAAAGTGATTGACACCTGATGCTACTGTGCTAGATCCAGCTGTACTGAGGCTTATCATCTAGAGCAAAGATTTTCTTCCATTGATTATACCACTTTGAGTTGGATTTTTGTTACTTGAAAACAAAATATTCTGAGTAATCCAGAAATATTGACAGATTTGAGAGGTTTCTAATATCCACAGTAGCACTTTCACTAAATCCATGCAGACTTCAATAATAACTGGCTGGAGCTATTGAGCCACTCTTTCTTATCCATCTCTCATCCATCGATTCTTCTTAAGGGGGGTAAACACATACTGTGTCCCTGGCATTGTTTTGGATTTGAGAACGCAAGGTTTAGTAAGACATGGACATGCCCCCTGCAGTTCAGAATTTAGTGAGAAGACAGACACACAAACATGCAATGGGAAAAGGATAGCAGATAAACAATGTACTGTGAGAGTGTGGAGGAATCAGTGTGTGACTGCCTAGAAGAGTCAGACAGAGCTCTGTAGAGCTGAAGATGACAGGGAGATGAGAGGAGCTAAGAATTTCCTTGGTGGAGAAAGATTTTCAGGGTGTTCTAGAGACAGGAGATGCAAAAGATTGGGAGGGAGAGAGAGAACATAAAAAAGGTATGTTGAGGAATAAGAGATAGTTCAGATGTGACTGAAGCATAAGAGGTAAAATTGGTAACAGCTGGATATGAAATTGTACAGGTCTGGTCTTCTCTTTCTCATGAGTGGCTGTGTCAATTTTCACCTTTGTGCCGTAGACCATTTCAGTAGTTCTGATTGAAGTATCTTACCTGTTCCTCTCCACCTGACCATGTTATATGTTCTCTTCAAGGCCTACCTTTGATCTTGCCTAACCCAATAATGACTCCCCCACATTGTTCTCCTACTCAAATTCCTCCCTACTTCTCACATACTAGTCCTTGCAGGTTGAGGAAGGCACCCATTTACTACCAGTGGAGAGGTAGTCATTCTGATAATGTTAATTGATGAACCAATTCCTGTCCCTGGTACCGCCATACTATTGGCAGTGAAATGGGCACACTCAGATCTTGAATTTCCAGAGCCAGATTTGCAAATATACTAGCGCAATGTAAGACAGCCTTTGTATATCTGAAACCTAGACAGAAGCAGAGGAGTTTCACTTTTATACTGATGTAAATTCAGGAATGCTCCACCTGTCAGAGGGAGGGATTATTAGAGAGTAAATGAAATAGTTAAACACTATGTTGTATATGCACATATATATATTTTCATATATTTGTATTTAAATATAAATACACTTATACATACCTTATACACTTTTACATATTGGTACAAGGTTTTATGTGCAAAATACCAATATCCTTGATGCATTTTCAGGGATAGTTTTGACTATACACTATTTGTTTCTACTGCGCTAGAAACTTTCCAGTGAAATAAAGGGATACAAGAGGGCTCTGCAATTATGGGCCAATGGAACTCAGCATTGTATAGGTCAGTGCAATCTAAAAGAATATTCTTCCATTAAAGAAATGTTTTACATTTGTGCTGTCCAATGTGGTAGCCACTGGCCACATGTGGCTGCTGAACACTTAAATTTGGCTAGTGTGATTGAGGGACTGAATTTATACTGTTCATTAATTTTAATGAATTCTAATATAAATAAAAATAGCCACACCAGTCTAGTAGCTACCACATTAAACAGCACAGATTACAGAATGTTTATGATGTTGATGTGGGATGATAATAGATGTCCAAAGGGCCCTGCTGTCCACTGACATGTTTGAATGTTTGTGCTTAGGCAGATTTGACCAATTAAAACTGCCTTAGGAGTATGTATTACTTAAGGTTTTCCAGAGAAACAATACCCAAAGGATATGTGTCCTATTATATATATTATATATATTATTTTTTATATATATACACATGCACGTGTGTGTATGTGTGTGTGGTGTGTTTTATGAAAGCTACAACTACTCTATTCAAACTAGTTCAGTGTTTTCTTGTAAGAAAACACTGTGGGTTTTGTAACTGAAAGTTACTGAAAGGTTTTGTTACTGAAAGTGGGTTATTTACTTTTAGTGAATAAAAACGATTAAATATAATGAACATGTTAATTTTTAACGATACTTAGCCCTAGGCTTAAAGAAAATAATGTGGGGATTTGAATAACAAAGAGTAATGTATGTGCGATGTTTGACATTTTCCTAATAAAGAGAAGAACCTGTAGGATAGATGAAAAAAAAATTGAAATTTGGGGCGGGGGGAAACATAATAGCTAGCCTATCTTCTTCAAGTTGATCCAAAATTTGTCAGATAATTTAAAGTCAAAGTCATATGGTGAAAAAATTCTTCAGGCTTATTTATATCAATTCACTCAACTACTACTTTTTTTTTTTTTTTTTAAGCACATGGCACTCTTGTTCCCTGCAGTGAGCAAAATGAAATCCCTGTACTCATGGAACTTACATTCTGTAGACAATCATCCAACTGCTCAAATCCAAATTATCAATCAAATGTATTCTTTAATGCATTCGCTTAAAAGAAAAATTACATCATTGACGTGATTTTCAAACAATGACCGCAATGACTTGAAATACAAGATATTGATTTCTGTTTTCTTTTCTTTACTTCTTTGACTACCTGACGTCAAAAATGGCTGAGAACATAAACAGTAACTTCTCTAATGGGTAACTATAAATCCTTTCTTCTACTCCCTGAAATTTATACTTGTTATCTCACTCCCCAGATTCATACCAAGCTGCAATGAAAGAAACTTGATTGTTTGATCTTTGCTTTGGCAGTGAGTAAATTACTCTCTCCCGCATTAACCCAGCCGGAATCCTACTTGTTTAAATTTCTTGCCTGTGATAGCAAAGGGTAAGAAATAAATTCGGGTAAATCTGAGAAATCTGACAGAAGGTTTTGGTTGAGAATCTCATGAAAGCTCTGCTCTTGTATTAGGGAAAGAGCAGTGTCCAAGTGGCAGGGTTGGGCAGGAGAGGGCAAAGACCTCTCTCCATTGGAGGTGTTCCTAGTTTCCCTGTAGGCTTGAAGGTAGACCATGGATGTAATTTGGGAGTATGTTATATTTTGCTATCTCCCCAAAGAGGCTGATGAAATAACCCCACCAGCAGAGGCTGTGGGATGGACTTTGGACAAGTGGCCAGGCTGCCACACTCTCAGCTACGTAAGAATCTGTGCATAAATCTATTTAGGTATCCAAGACCCTCTCATTTATCAAAATGTAAAAGTAGAAAATAACATGAATGAGAGAGTCACCACTAAGACATGAGTAGCTGGACCAGCCAGCATCAGAGAGCCCACAGCTATGAGGACTCCAATGGTGAAAATAGAGAAAGAAGAAGGTGGAAATATGGAATCAAATACAAACCCTCTGTGCATTTGTGTGCTGACAATCTCTTAAACAAATGGTGTAACCTGCTGGTTAAGGGCTCTGGGCAAGTTTTGTGAGCTGGGCAATAGAAACAGAATAACATTTTTGCCAATGGAGAGGGAGCTTTCAAGTGGGAATTTTGTACTGGCTAGAGACAGAAAGAATAGCTTAATTTGACCTCTAAAATTACTTGATCCTGTACAGTTTGCCAGAGTTGTCTAGCATAAATTGTCATTAGACATCCCTGGAGGTGGAGTGAGGTGGGATGTTAGGCTGCAATAATTCAGTCTAACAAACCATACCAAAATACAACAGCGTGCATCTATTTTTTCTCACTCATGAGTCAGGAGTCACAGTGAAAGGTGTCATTTCAGAAGGCTGCAGGCAGTTCAGCTGGTTTGTTTGGGATGATCCTGTCCCACAGGAGAAAAGGGAGTGGCTACCAGAGTATGTTTTTCTTATGTGCATCTTAGTAGTACAGGAAGACAACAGGAAACATGGGTGTACATTTGAAATCTCTGCTAGCATCACATCTGCTCACTGTCCAAAGGTCAAGGTAAATCACATTCAAAGGAAGTATGGGGCCTAAATATTTGCTGAATAATAACCCTATCTATGACAGGTAGAGACCCTTAGAATCAAGAAAACATTTAATTATTAAATACAATTATTTTTATTTATTATATTTGTTTATGACTGGTTTATACCTGCTTGATGTGCCTTATATCTATGTATTCACTGGGTAGTTTGGTATTTCCCTATCTTCAGCCTTATGGGGAGGATTTTGCTGCACACTACAGATGCATTGGAGTGTTGTTTTATCTTAATTAGAAAGAATATAGCTGTCAATGGCTGCCAGGGAAAAAGGCTAATGAAAACACTGACAGACCTTTAAGTATAGCCCTGCTGATGAGTGGTATAATACAGAAGTTTCTTTTCTTTTTAATTTTAAAGGTAAATCAAGACTCCAAATCTTTGCCATGTTTGTGACAATTTCAGAATTGTGTTGATACACAAATAAAGTCAGGAATGACTTACAAATCTACTTTTTGTCCTAATGCTCACTTCAAAATGGTGACCAAAATCTTAACACGCATATTCTTTGTTAAGTGGTTGTGTTTCTTTTCTTTTTCCTTTTAAAATATCTTAGTATGCTGATAACCAGAAGAGTTTGATCAGGAAATACAGGTTAGACCTGCTTGCTAACTGTACTTTCACCATGCAGAAGACCCCAGGGATCTTTTCACACGCAAGTGTGGTGAAGCATTTCAGTGAAGTCAGGTGTCTAAAACCTTTAATGAAGGGATTATTGATATGCAGAGCTTCCAATCACATCCGCCCTTGTTGGATCAGATCCCAGAGGTTGTCAGGAAACAACGTGAGAAAGGTCAGGCACTTTCCCCTCTCTCCTCTCAACTGAGGCAGGGATCCAGATGCCTGAAACATAGCTTCAAACAGCCAAGCTTCCTTGGGACCTGAATGCTGAAATCTCTTGGTGTCACTACACAAAATAAAGCACACATTTTTGGAAATGGCTTTATTGTAATCTGTTTGTTAAAAAAAAACAAAACGGAAAAAGCAATAAGACCACAGACTTGGGCTTCTTCATATTTATATTCCCATCCTGCTACAGCTGCTAACATCAAGGCATGATGCTTTTACAATTCACTTCCCTGTCAGTAAAATTAGAACCGCTTATATCTGCTCTTCAGAGTTGTTTGATATTTGAGCAGAGGCATGTAAAATAAAACATTTCATACAGGTCTTAGCACATTATAAATGCTCAATATATTATAACCATTATTGGTATATGGCCACTTCCCCATTAATTTGGTAATAAATCTCCCTCCAAACTCTGATCCATTAGCATTGCAATTTTAAGATCAGGCACGCAGGGAGTTTGATGGGCAAGCCTTGTGAAAATGCATCATTAAGCATTTTTATGGTATGTTTGAATTGTAACAGAGCCAATTCCACCCTTGAGTAGAGACAACCTTGCTCTTCCCTTGAAGGAGATTTTGGCATACGTATTTATTTCAGCTCCACCCTGTCTACAGGGCTCTGCTTCTTTGATAGAACTTGTAATTGAAGTCACACAGGCTTCTCTTCAGAACACTGAATCAGAGCTGCTCAGGTTGCAAACTCACTGTTATACCTAAAATTTCTGGCAGTTACTTGTATCCCTGGGCTGGAGGGCATAGACACTGGACCACTTGGATTATAAGCATCATCCTTATATCAACCTATCATCTCCTCCCAACATCTCAAATAAAAAATGCATATGCATTTTTTAAAGAAACACAGATGTATCTGAAACAGTTTAAAGAAGTGTCATTGTCAGAGGTGAGTGAGAAGGCAAAGCTCCCTGTTGCCACAAGCAGTGGCTCCTAGAGTGCACTATTTCCAAGAACTAGAAACACTTAGAAAAAAGCTTTTTGTTACTGTTGTTTAGTTGTTTTTTATTGAAGCAGCAGATATTCTCAAAGCTTTTATAATGCTTCTGTTCATTTTGAAACCCAAGAGTGGTTCTTCAACAGTTATGTGGATCCATTTTTTAAGAATCAACTTTCCAGCATCAATGTCACTTTTTGGAGAAACACTGATGTACTGGGTTATTCCTGGGAAAATGCTGATAATGTGACCCCTCCCTTATTTTTCAGCCCCATATCTAGGTATGCCTCATCCTTCCTGCCTCCCTAACATTCTGCACCTCCCTTTTCTCAGACGGTTTAGGGTCTTTGGCAGTTTGTGTATGTTACTGCTTCTGCTGGAGATGACATTTTTTGAACAGTGTGGTGGTACCTTGATGCTGCTTAGTCATCTCAATTTCTCCTGAGGCATGAGATACTCAATGTAAGCTTTTATGACAATGGATCCCCATGGTACCCTCTATACTCTGTGACAGCACCTTTACAAATGTTTATTGTCCTTATTTGTCCCCTCTGCTTTCTGAGTTCTTACTCATTCTGAATTTTCAGACCCAAGCTTGGCAGTGAGCACAAAGTTAGTGTTTATGAGATATTTTATGTGTGACTGTGTAAATTAAGGAGTGAAATTAACAACATCATGAAAAACATAAATACATTTTTTCCTACTTTAGACAAAAGAGAGTAATAGTTGAAGGCAGGGACTTTGGAGTCCCTGAATAGTACCTGCTTTCCCATATTTGGTAACTTTAAATAAGTTATTATACCAAAAAATTTGGTTTCTTTATCTTTGAAACCTGATTAAAGTCCCTCTCCTCACAAGACTGTTGTGTGCATAACATAAGGTAACACTTGCAAATGTTTTTGCATCACGGTCCCCAAACTGGTCCCAGGTGCCCCTGAGTGCTAGCAGCAAACTCATAGCAGAGATATTTTGAGTTTAAATTTAAGGTTGCACAACATTACTTTTGATGCTGTCATATCTTTGTGAAGCTGGGTTTTGATAGTGGTTGTGATAAAAAGCAAGTGTCACGCAAAAGTCAACGAGGAGCAGGAAATGAGGTTGGCAATGCCGAAACTGGTTTTGTGTTTTGAGAAATTGTGCAACATCTGATATGTGTGCACAGATTTTAGTAAATCACTGTGGATATTTTTTTTTCAAATTGATACTAGGTTATTACAATGTAGTTATTTAGGTATTTGGACCTAACCATTTAATAAATAGTATTGTTAGGTATTTCTTTTGGCCTACAGGTGCCATGAAAAAGTTACTGATATAAGCAGGGTGGGGATTTCTGCTTAGCACAGGGGGTGTTGTGACAACTCACGGAATATTAACTATTTGGTAGGAATGATATATTGGGATATTAATTTCTATTTTGTGCTTTCTGTATTTTTTATTTTATTACATTCTCCTTCCAGTGATGTATCCCCGTACCTGGTGTTTTATCACTACAGAGAAATTTTGCATGGCAGAGCAAAATCTTTATGCAGAGGACTTCCCAGCATGGCTTTGAAGGCTTAAGAGTCTATCAGTTTTCTAACAGAGAAGAGAGGGAAGTGTGCTTTGAGGGAACAAGACCCAGGGGAGGATTCCCTCAATCATAGGACACAGATGTAAATCCACAGGTTGCTTGAATAGTAGTGGCCTATAGTAATCTCTTGCAGTGCTCCAAGGACCTTGGTGTAAGGGGAATTTTTTGAACATATTAAAGGCTCACTAGTGTTTCTTGGGTTAAATAAAATTCAAGAACTAGAGGCCCAGAGAGTAGTATATGAGTGATGGAGGATATCCCTGAAAGGGTCATGTTCTCTGCAAATCATATACTCTACCCAACTCATACAAATAGCCTTGTAAAACTTTAACAAATAATAAACACTACTTACTGAGCTCATCTTTTATTCCAGGAACTTGGATAAGTTCTTCACATGCACTGTCTCATTTAACACAAACAAGGTACCATTATTAGGCTCATTTTAAAAACAAAGATTCTGCAGCCCAGAGAAAGTATGTAGCTTGCCCAGGTCACACAGTTAGTAAGTGGTAGAGAGCAGATGTAAACTCCAAAGTTCAAGTTCGTGCTGAATATTGGTAGGAACCTGTCTTCTTGCAAAGAGCAGAAACCTAATTCAAAATAGCTTAAATTTAAAAGACAAATAGAGCGCCTATTGCCAAAGTTTGGGGGTGGGATTTTTGTCCCAGCAGGATGCAGGTGTTGGAATGATGCAATTAACAAGCTGTCTGCTGCATCTCTTGGCCCTGCATTCCTCGGAGCTGGCTTCACTTTGGGTAAGTTAGTAAAGCATGTCCACAGGAGGCAAGGTGGCCACCAGCCACTCCTGGGGAACCTCTGGCCGACTAAGACTGCCCAGCAGAAAGAGAACACTTCTTTCACCAAACTTCCGTCAGAAGCCCCAGAATGGGTCTCATTCACCTGGCTTTGTTTTATGCCCAACCTTGACCCAATTTCAGTGTTATCAGGTAAATGAAATAGGTGAACGGGCCAGGTCTGGATCACCTGCCTATCCCTGCCACAGATGGGATTCACCCAAACTGCGTGATTGACAATGAGGAAAGTGTACTTCTCAAAAGAAGCTGAAATTGCTATTCATTGCAAAAAGAAGGAATACTGGAAGGTAAAACATAACAACGACCCAATATCAAGCACTTACATTTTTATTTTTTAACAAGAGAAGACCTTGAGCTATTACACCCATTTTGGAAGATAGCAAGGTACATTTACATTTCTAGAATCATCTGAATTTGGCACAAGCTCTTGTTGTGGATTTCCCATTGTTGCTGACACTGTGATGTGCATGTTTTTTCATTCTTACACAATAAACCAAGGTGCTAGACATTTGTCAAACAAAACAACCTTAACTGGTATTCAGGCTCTGCATCGGGAAGTAAACCCACATCTTCATCTTCAATTTCATTTGACTACCAGAGTGGAGGAGAAAATGTCCTCAGGCAACAGGTAGGTGTTTACCTGCTTGTGGTCTGGGTGCTCTTTTGGCTGGGCTGCATCGAAGCACTTATAATAACTCCATTGCGTGGCAACTAACTCCACCAGGATTCAGTTGCCATGCAACTGCGTGGTATTTCTCTATAATACTGCCTTTCCTATGATTACAGATTGAGGCGCTTTTATAGTCATAATAATACCTTACACTCGTGCCAGGCCTTTTACATAAGAAGATCCCAATAGGGTGAATAGAGTTGCTCTTTATGTAAGTTTTTTCACCAAGCACTAAAAATATCCATGCTTCCAATTTAGCTACATGGCAGCCATCCTCTCCTAGTTAAAATATACAATAGATATTTTGGCAGGAGGTGATACAAAGGATTACTCATCAGATTTAAAATGTGAAAGATGTTTAGGTGCACATAATAGATCGCCATTAGAGAACACCGTAGGCACTGCATCAAGTGCTGACAATATTTTGGGGGTGTCTCCGATTTGGGTGCCTGAAAGAGGTTTAATTGTTTTTGCTTTTTATATGGAATGAGGGGAGCAATTGAAAAGCGGATTGGGTCAGGCTTTACTGCATGACTCAGCTGCTCCAAGGTCTTAAATAGGTACTTAGAATGAGGGCGTCAGCACGGCTTCACTGAAGTACCATTTAACACTTGTTGGAGAAAATTACTCTGTGATTCTGATGTCCTACTTTTTCACCTAGTGAGTAGTTACTCAACTGGCAGGGTCTAGCACATTCTTTTTAATTGCTTAATCAGAAGCTTTCAGAAGTTCAGGTGTTATTATCAAGGAAGCAATATTCTATCTGAAAGCAAATAGATTCCTGAGTTTCCTGACAAGCACACTCACTCATTAACCTTTTAAATAAAACTACCATAATACAATGGAGGAAACCAAAACTAAGCTGCTTTGACCTTAATTTTATTAGCCAGCTAAAAATGTTGTAAAAAATAATTTGAAAGTAAAAGACTTATTTGCAGTAATGAGGTTTTTAAAAACTTTTTTAATTTTTGTGAGTACATAGTAGATGTATATATTTATGGGTTACATGAGATGTTTTGATACAGGCATGCAATGGGTAATAATTGCATTATGGAAAGTGGGGTATTCATTACCTCAAACATTTATCTTTTTTGGTACAAACAATCCAGTTATTCTTTTTTATTATTTTTAAATGTACAGCTAAATTGTTATTGACTAAAATCTCCTTGTTGTGCTATCAAATACTAGGTCTTATTCTTTCCAACTAATTTTTGTACCCATTAACCATCCCCACCTCTCCCACTCATGCTTCACTATCCTTCCCAGTCTCTGGTAACCATCCTTCTACTCTCTATCTCCGTAAGTTCAACTATTTTGATTTCTAGACCCCATAAATAAGTGAGAACATGCGATGTTTGTTTTTATGTGCCTAGCTTATTTAACTTAGCATAATGACCTTCAGTTTAATCCATGAATAAAGAAAATGTGGTACGTGGTACTTATACACAATGGAGTACTATTCAGCTATAAAAAGGAATTTTTTTAAAGCATGTCTTCTAAAGTAGACATCCCCAACCTTTTTGGCATCCGGGATTGGTTTGATGGAAGACATTTTTTCAACAGACTGGGTGGGTTGGGGGGATGGTCTCAAGATGATTCAAGTGCATTACATTTATTATGCACTTTATCACTATTACTATTACATTGTAATATATAATGAAATAATTATACAACTCACTATAATGTAGAATCAATGGGAGCCTTGAGCTTTTTTTCCTGCAATTAGATGGTCCCATCTGGGGATGATTGGAGACAGTGACAGATCTTCAGGCATTAAATTCTCATAATGAGTGAGCAACCTTGATCCCTTGCATGTGCAGTTCAAAATAGGGTTTGCATTCCTATGAGAATCTAATGCCACCGCTGATTTGACAGGAGGCGGGGCTTAGGCGGTAATGCGAGCAATGGGGAGCAGCTGTAAATACAGATGAAGCATCACACACTTGCCCATCACTCACCTCCTGCTGTTTGGCCTGGTTCCTAACAGGCACAAACTGGTACTGGTGGGGCTTTAGAACATGGGATTGGCGACCCCTATTCTAATGCCTCTGTCTTATTTTGGGAAGCACCTCTCTTTTGGTTCCCCTTTGTAACTCAGTTACATCCATCTATTAATGCTTGAGTTAAATTCTTATCATATCTTCATTGCCATAATTGTGGAATTTTAGTTGTCCTTTAATATTCATATTATTCTTTAATAGATTTCTTAAAATTTATGTGGATACATGGCTGCCTTGGTTAAGGCAAATTTTTCAGTGTTTCTTGTAGCTAAGTTTGGCCATGAGTCAAAATTCTGACTGGTAGCATATAAGGACTAGTGATTTGTGGAGCTTTCAGGTAATGGCTTTAAAGGAAACAGATGTGTTCTGTCCTTTCTCGCTTCTCTCCTGGAACTTCAAAAATGGATAATTCTTCCTGGTGAGGAAAACTGTAAGCTATGGATCTTGAGAACTATTGACAGCCATGTTCACTGCCACATGAAGAAAACTACTCTGTATTTAGAGAAAATCAAGCCAAGGTGAACTAAAAGAACATGCAAGAGACAGCATGAGACTCTCATTTTGGCATTTGACCCCATGTCTATTGTCTCTTATGTGCACCAAAGCCAGCCCTCAGACGATTGTTCAGACACTGAAGATGAAAACAACATACCATGATTTAAAAAAAAAAATAACTCCCCTTTCTCTTTTAAGTTCATTTAAGTCTTGTTTTTGCCACAAGAAGAGTTCTCTTTCATAAATCAGGATAAACTCTATAACAAAAATAGTGGACTTTGTGAATATATCCCCATGGAATTGCCCTATTAGCATTTAGTGACACCATATAACAGAGTGAAGAAATGTGGGACCTCCAATGTGGCTTGAATTGAAAACTTAGAAGAAACATCAATTAAACATTGAGTATCAAACAATTTTCTTGTTTCTCATGTTTACCTACACAGAAGACATACATGAGTTTTATATATATATATATATATATATGTATATATATATATATAATGTTTATTTGGAACAGCAAAATCTTTCAATCCAATTGAATACTTGTTGAAGTTGTACAATGACATGATTTGGTTCTGTGTCCCCACCCAAATCTCATGTCAAATTGTAATTTCCAATATTTTGGGAGGGACCTTTTGGGAGGTGATTGGATCATGGGAGGCAGGTTTCCCCCTTGCTGTTCTTATGATGGTGAATTCTCACGAGATCTGGTTGTTTAAAAATGTGTAGCACTCCCTCTTCACACTCTCTCTCCCACTCTGCCATGTGGAGAAGGTGCTTGCTTCCCCTTTGCCCTTCAGCCATGATTGTAAGTTTCCTGAGGCCTCCCCAATCATGCTTCCTGTACAGCCTGCAAAACTCTGAGTCAGTTAAACCTTTTCTTCATGAATTACTCAGTCTCAGGTAGTTCTTTATAGCAGTGTGAGAATGAATTGATACAGAAAATCAGTACCAGGAGGGGGACATTGCTATAAAGTACCTTTATCTTTATCTCACCTATAAATGTGGAATGAAAGTGGAAGGAAATGAAAATGTGGAATCAACTTTGGAACTGGGTAATGGGCAAAGGTGGGAACAGTTTTGGAGGGCTCAGAAGAAGACATAAAGATGACGGGAAGTTTGTAACTTCTTAGAGACTTGTTGAATGGTTGTGACCAAATTGCTGATAGTGATATGGACAGTAAAGTCTAGGCTGAGGTGGTTTCAGATAGAGATGAGGAACTTATTAGGAACTGGTGACTCTTGCTATGCCTTAGCAAAGAGACCAGTGGCATTTTACCCCTGCTCTAGAGATGTGCGGAACTTTGAACTTGAGAGAAATGATTTAGGGTAGCTGATGGAAGAATTTCTAAGCAGCATAGCATTCAATAGGAGGCCTGGCTGCATCTAAAAGCCCACATTCATTTTTATAAGCAAATAAATGACCTGAAACTAAAACTTATATTTAAAAGGGAAGCAGAGCATAAAAATTTGGAAAATTTGCAGCACAATTATGTGGTAGAAAAAAACTCATTTTCTGGGGAGGAATTCAAGACTGCAGAAATTGGCATAAGTAATGAAGAGTCAAATGTTAATAGCCAAGACAATGGGGAAAATGCCTTTAGGGCATTTCAGAGACCTTTGTGGCAGCCCCTCCCATCAAGGGGCCAGAGGCCTAGGAGGGAAAAATGCTTTGTGGGTCTGAAAGTCTCACTGCTCTGTGCAGCCTGGGGACATGGTGCCATGTGTCCCAGCTGCTCCAATTCCAGCTGTGGCTAAAAGGGGCCAATATATAGCTTGGGCTGTTGCTTCAGAGGGTGTAAGCCCCAAGCATTGGCAGCTTCCATGTGGTGTTGGCCTGTGGGTGCAGAGAAGGCAAGAGTTGAGGCTTGGGAGCCTCTGTCTAGATTTCAGAGGATGTATGGAAATGCATTGATGTTCAGGCAGAACAGAAACAGAGCCCTAATGGAGAACCTCTACTAGGACAGTGCTGCAGGCAATTGTGGGGTTGGAGTTCCCACACAGAATCCCCAAGTGGACACTGCCTAGTGCAGCCGTGAGAAGAGGATCACTGTCCTGCAGACCCCAGAATGGTAGATCCTCTGACAGCTTGCACTCTGCACCTGGAAAAGCTACAGGCACTCAATACTAGCCCATGAAAGCAGCCACAGGGGCTGTACCCTACAAAGCCACAAGGGTGGAGCTGCCCAAGCCTTTGGGATATTACCTGCTATATCAGTGCACCCTGGGTGTAAGACATGTAGTCCAGGAGATTATTTTGAAAGCTTTAGGATTTAATAACTGCCCTACTGGGTTTTGGACTTGTATGGGACCTGTATCCCCTTTATTTTGATCAATTTCTCCCTTTTTGAATAGAGGCATTTACTCAATTCCTGTACCCTCATTGTATCTTGGAAGTAACTAACTTGTTTTTGATTTTACAGGCTCATAGGCAGAAGGGACTGAGACGAGACTTTGGACTTGGACTTAGAAGTAAAATGTCCAAGTCCTTTGGGGGACTCTTGGGAAGGAATGATTGTATTTTGAAATGTGAGAACATGAGGCTTGGAAGGGACCAGGGGCAAAATGACATGGTTTGGCTCTGTGTCCCCACCCAAATCTCATATGGAATTGTAATTCTCAATGCTGGGGGAGGGATCTGTTGGGGGTGATTGGATCATGGTGGCAGATTTTCCCCCTTGCTGTTCTCATGATAGTTAGTGAGTTCTCATGAGATCTGGTTGTTTAAAAGTATGTAGCACTCCCCCTTCACTCTCTCTCCTGCTCCACCATATGAAGAATATGCTTGCTTCTCCTTTGCTCTTCTGCCAGGATTGTAAGTTTCCTGAGGCCTACCCAACCATGTTCCCTGGACAGCCTGTGAAACTGTGAGTCAATTAAACCTCTTGTCTTCATAAATTACCCAGTCTCAGGTAGTTCCTTATGGAAGTGTGAAAATGGATTCATACTTATAAATTATTTGTTGCATATGATTATTAGTTTTAGGACCTGGGTATAAGAAGAACAGTATAGCTTTTAATGGGTTTAAAATATAACCTGTCAACATTTACATGCATTTTCATAGCAAAACATTTCCATTAAAAAATCCTTGAGAAAATAATGGAAGACAGCCAAATTAAAGATACTGTAAGTAGTTTAAGGTTTTTTTTAGATGATTTTAGAGGATTGTACATTTATTTCTTTCTATAAAAGTAAATGCATAACCTTTCACAGAGGGCCTCAGATTGAAATAGGCTGTGTGCATTTATCATTTGGGGTTTGGTTTTGCTTTATTAGAGCACCCTGCAATTTGTATGTTTTCTTTTAATGGATAAAAAACTTTAATCCTTATATACAATGCTCTGAAAATTTTAAATGAGATAAGAGTTTCCATTCAAAATAAATATTGTACTATAAATCAGTTGTAATTACATTTGACTTTTACTAACTTTTTAAAATTTATTTTTTATTTGGATTTTTACTACCTATTTGCTAATGGTACATCCATGCTGAATTCCCTACACTGATTGTATTATAAAATAAAATTTAGAGTATCTACTAAAAATCACTTCTTTTCAAATCCTGTATCTTAGTATAACTTTACCTTAACATACAAATGGGTAGATTTTAAAATTATGGTGGTGCATTTACTCTAGAACATAGTTGGCCATTTGTATCTGTCTCTGGATTAAACTAACTACGGATTGAAAATATTAGCCAAAAAACAATAAAAAACAATATAACAATAAAAATAATACAAAATACAGTATAACAACTATTTACACATTATTTATAATGTATTAGCTATTATAAGTAATCTAGAGATGATTTAAAGTATATGGAAGAATATGTGTAAAAATTTTAAAATACTGAAAATATGACACCATTTTATTATATAAGAGACTTGAACATCCGCAGATTTTGGTATCTGCACGTGTCTCTGAACCAATGCCCTGTGGATGCTGACGGATGACTCTCTATATACATGCAGTTACATGCACTTTGCAGTAAGCTCCTCACTACATGATTTTCTAGGTGAATGTACCTGGGAACACACCTGAGCACAAAATATTGTTTCTAGATGAAGGAGTAGAAGCTTGGTCACATCTACTCCAGCCTCTGTTCTTCCAGGTCTTCTCTCTGGGAGAAAGAGCAGCAAACAGAGAGTGAGAAAATTAGAACCTTACCACAGATTGATCATTGGTAGATTGCACAAATCACAAATTTTTGTGGTGCCATGTTCTTTACTTATAAAATAAAGACATTGGAAAAATTAATTTTATATATCTGCTTTATGTTATGTGGTTTAACATAATATGGTTTTCTTATAATTATAGTCTCATAATTTTAATATGGTTTTATTTTGTTTGTGTAGACAAAGTAATTTATAGCTCCTATTTTATTAATAGGGAAGAGAAACACAAGTTTATTGAAATGGTTCATCTAAACATCAGCAGGTATATAAGTGAAAATTTAACAAAAATCTCTAGACTGTTCCAAGCTGTAATCTAAACTGCAAAATAAATGAAGCAGCGAGTCTACCCTCTGCTAGTTCTGCATTCTTTCTCCCCCTCATCTCAAAACATCTTCATTAGATGCCCAGAAATAACTCAGTAACAAAAATTTGTTTTAAGTTATTTTTACTTAATTGGTGGAGCACAAAATAAATATTAATTTAAATATGCTTTAAATTCATATGGCCATAGGAAGTATAATAATAACAACAATATAAAGAAGAAGGATGAAAGAAAGAAAGAGAGAAAAAGAATGAAAGAAAGAAAAAGAAACAAAGTAAGGAAGAAAGAAGCAAAAAGCCTATTACCTCTATGCTATACATTATTCAATTAGCAGCAGTTATTGAACTGATTGTAGCTCCTGCACTAGATAGTTGTTGGGTATCCATGTCTTTAAAAGTTTTTTTTCACTTCCAAAATCAGCTCTTCACATTTCCTTACCTCTGATGATATTTATGCTTTGCCTGATTATCTGTGCTTCCTTCAGATCTATTGCTGGTCTCTTAGACTTTAGGTCAAACGTGATCTAAACTTGAAAAGCAGTTGATTTTCTTTCATCCTTGACTTTTGTCTAAGGCTAGTTTATTTCATTTCCCAAGGCATGGCTTTCTATATATTGTTTAATTGTTTGGCATTCTGTTCCATATTCATTTATTTCAGACATAGAATGGAGAAAAATTAAAAGTTGAAGAAATTTTTAAAAATATAAATTTTTCATAGCAAAAAAATTAATAAGCGATGTTGCTTCCATATTTCATTTCTGTCATTTTGCCTGTACTGTTGTTTAGATACTTACATAGCGCTGGCCAGAGTAATTAGGTGATTATAACCACAAGCTTTGTTTTTGTTGTCAGAGTCCTATTTACTAGCAAAATGACTAAACTAGTTGATAACCTAGCACATAGAATTCACATGTATATGAATACAAATATCTTGCATTGAGTATTTTAGTGAGCCTCTGGTAAAGACTGAGCTTAAGTGAAGAGAAGAATGGAATTCCAGAAACTATTGTGGTTCATGTGGGAAAACCACTTGGGGAAAGGACTCTGCTCAGCACTCAGAGGTCATTCATGTAGACACAGAATTGGTTGTGCCTGTACAGATGAGTCTGCAACACCTTCCACAGTCTTCCTTCCTGAGGCCTGAAACACCTTTAAACAGAACAGAGCTTCATTCAGTGGTGAAAAATGATTCTGGGCAATCCCATTACTAAGTATTTACCCAAAGGATTATACATCATTCTACTATAAAGACACATGCACATGTATATCTATTGCAGCACTATTTACAATAGCAAAGACTTGGAACCAACCCAAATGTCCATCAATGAGAGACTGGATAAAGAAAATGTGGCATATATACACCAAAGAATACTATGCAGTCATTAAAAAGAATGAGTTTATGTCCTTTTCAGGGCCATGGATGAAGCTGGAAACCATCATCCTCAGCACAGTAACACAGGAACAGAAAACCAAACACCACGTTTTGTCACTCATAAGTGGGAGTTGAACAATGAGAACACATGGACACAGGGAGGGGAACATCACACACCGGGGTCTGTTGGGGGGTGGGGGAAAGGGGAGGGAGAGCATTAGGACAAATCCCCAATGCATGTGGGGTTTAAAACCTAGATGACAGGCTGATAGGTGCAGCAAACCACCATGGCACATGTATACTTATGTAACAAACCTTCACGTTCAGCACATGTATCTCAGAACCTAAAGTAAAATTTAAAAAAAAAATGATGACGAGTTGGTGGGTGCAGTGCACCAGCATGGCACATGTATACATATGTAACTTACCTGCACATTGGGCACATGTACCATAAAACCTAAAGTATAATAATAATAATTACAATAAAAGAAAAAAAAAAAAAATGAGACTGGGGCTGATGGGGCCTGAGGACATACGTGAGTGCCCACTGAAATGTAAATAACTGTTGGCGCCTTAAGAAATAATTATGGAGGGCCTTCTCTTTGCAAAGAAACTTTCTGAATACTTGGGATATAAGCTGAAAAAGAATCATTTAGGAGGCTGAGATAGGAGGATTGCTTGAGCCCAGGAGTTCAAGACCAGCCTGGGCAATATAATAAGACCCCACCTCTACAAAAAGTGTTTTAAAAATTAATTGAGCATAATAATCTACACCTGTGGTCCCAGCTGCTTGGGAGGCTGATGTGTGAGGATCACTTGAGCCCAGGAAGTTGAGGATGCTGTGAGCTGTGATTGTGATCACACCACTGAACTCCAGCCTGGTTGACAAAGCGAGAACCTGTCTTGAAAGAAAAAAGAAAAAGAAAAGAAAATCAAGTTCCCTACTCTCCTAGAATTTTATCGTAATGCAGAGATAAACAATAAATTAATTAATAAATGAGTAAATATATGAAGATAACAATACAAATACATGAAAGGTAATAAAGGCTGGGTGCGGTGTTTCATGTCTGTAATCCCAGCACTTTGGGAGGCCGAGGAGGGTGGATTACTTAATTGCAGGAGTGTGAGACCAGCCTGAGCAACATGGAGAAACCCCATCTCTACTAAACAAATACAAAAGTTAGCTGGGTATGGCGGCACGTGCCTGTAGTTCCAGCTACTCTAGAGGGTGAGGTGGGAGGACTGTTTGAGCTCAGGAGGAAGAGGTTGCAGAGAGCCATGACCCTGCCACTGCACTCCAGCCTGGGTGCCAGAGCGAGACCGTGTCTCAAAAATTAAAAAGAAAGGTAATAAATAGGGTAATAGGAGCTAATGTTTTGTATCTTGCAAATATTCACTCATTTAGTTATCACAACTCTGTAAAGTAAATACTCTTGCAACTTTAATCATGAGGTTGTTGAACCACAGAGAAATTAAATCATTGTTCAGCTTTACACAGCTAACAAAGACTGAAGCCGTAATGTAAACCTGGGTTAATCTAGCTCTACAGCCAACTGGGTAATATGACAGTGACTGGGGGTGGTGTTCAGGAAAGAGGTTGGAGGAAGCATCAACGATAGACACACAGGTATCTGGGGGAAAAGCTTCTCAAATAGAGGAAGTCATGAGTGCAAAACTGGAACTAATAACAGATTGTCTCCTGTTGTTTGTAGTTTGCAGTTTTCAGGGGTCAAGGAGAGGGCGTGAGGCACTTGGCTGAGGGAGTAGGATGGAGTTAGAGATTCCTGGGGTCTCCAGAAATCCACTTCACAATTTTACCAAGGCTAGCCTAATCTGTCTCATATCACAATGGATATTCTAGTACCTCTTTCTCTGTACAAAATTCAGTTTACTCCTTAATTTACTCCTTAATTTCCATTTGAAATCCAGTAGTTTATTCTTCTTAACCTCCTGGAAAGAGAGCTAAGGAAAAGATCTATGAATGAAAAAGTGTTACACACTAGAAGAAATGAGTCCTGAATACTCGAAGAATCAGTGCTGTGTTCCTAGGCAAGCTGCCTGACTTTCTGAGCTTCGATTTCCTGATCTGTTTAACGAAGGGGTTAGACTAGATTATCTCCAAAATCCTGTTTCTATATTTAAATTTGACCTCATGATAATGGTCAGCCACATAGAGAGTACTATAGATCACTTAAATTGAAATTTTGTCTGAGAGCACCTTAAATTTAATTTATAGTCAACCTAGAGTTAAAAAATCAGGACATGGAGGAATATAATTGTGAATTTATTATTTTGTTGACTACAAGTTTTGAGAGTGTTAGGTCCTCATGTTTTACTTTAGTAATCAATTTCTCATGACCACTTCACATGCCTTAAAATTCCCTCAAATTGCTATACTTGAATTAACTAAATGAAGTGAGGAAATAGACTTGGAGAATATATTGTAGGCTGCAGCTGTCATTTGTTTCTTCCACTGTTCTCTAATTACTGATGGGTATTTTCAAATACATATTAACTCAGTGTGAGCTTAAAGAAAACTACAGCATCCCCACTTAGGTGAAACGGGCTATAGTATTTTATGTGACAGAAGCTGAAAAAGTGGGCAAGACTTGGCTCAGCATCAAGGAAGCCAGTCACTGAAAATCAGCCTGCCCCCAAACCTGAAGGACATCATCTCCTAAACTCTGTTTTAAATATTTTCATTAGGCAGGTTCTGTTTCCACCTGCGATCCCCTCCTTTCTTACTTTCCCCCAAATCCTATCTGCCCAATACGCTCATACTTATTTTTGAATTTTTATCTCGTTGTTGCAGATACTGCCAACTTGGTAATGCATTGGAGGCATTTCTATTTCACAAATCCTCCTGACCCAGCCTTCTCATTTTAAAAATAAGTGGAAACCCACAGATTCCAAAGTCTCTTCTTTCAGGGGGAGTTTTGTGAAGATAGGATTTTACATTTCCCCTAAAATCACCATATAAAATTATTGTAAAAACAGTATACACCTGCTGGGGAGAACTAAGCAATACGGACATTTATTTTTAAATAAAAAATAGACAAATGCCAAATATAAACAAAATTATGCTATTTTTTTCTGTAATATGTATTTTCCTCTACATGTAATAGTTGCATAGCCTTAGACATCACTTAATCTCTGTTTGCCTCAATATCCTAATTTTTAAAATGAGAAGAATTAAAGTGCCTATCTCTTAAAATTAGAGTAGTGATCGAACTATTCAGTTAATGTAAGTAGGGCACATAATAAACATTGTGTATGTGCTTGCTATTACTGTTGTTATTGTGAATATTATGTTTATGCAAAAGCATTATATGTATGCACATATTCTAAAAGATACTATTTCCTAGGTAATACAGTTATTCAATAAATTTTAGTTCAAGAACTCTTATACAAGACACTGATCTATATGCTGGGATGCAAAGATGAACAAGTACATACAAGGTTCTTATTCTCATGGGGCTTGCATCTTAGTAAGGAGAAACTAATAAAATTACCAGTAGTAAGAATATATCCTACATATGTGTGTGTAAACAAGATCATTCAAATGGTGGTACATATTTGCAATGAAATGTATCCAGTCGATGTAATAATAAGTGACTGGTGGCTTTCATTTTTAGACTGAAGGATCAGGAAGAAAATACGCATAGAGAAAGGACAGAGAGCCAAGATTGAGATCTGGAGCTTTCCAACATTTAGAACTTAATCAGAGGAGAGAGTCAGCAAAAGAGACCAGGAGAAAGAAGTCATTGAAATAAGAGGAAAAACAGAATAATCCAATGTCATGAAAGACAGGAACAGTATTTCAAGTGAAATAGTAAAGGAAGTTAAACGGCCTCTCATGAACTAATGGGAGACTTGGCAAAGGCAGACCTATTACTGATTATCTTTCCAAGTACTTTCTTATTACTATTATTACATCTATTAAAATATCAGTTATGGTGTTATGTAGCACATTTTCTTTATCTAGTCTATCATTGATGGGAATACTATGCAGACATAAAAAGGAATGAGGCCATGTCCTTTGCAGAGGCATGGGTGGAGCTGGAAACCATTATCCTCAGCAAACTAACACAGGAACAGAAAACCAAGCACTGCATGTTCTCACTTGTAAGTGGGATCTGAACAATGAGAACACATGGACACAGGGAGGGGAACAACAGACACTGGGGTCTGTCAGGGGGTGGGGGTAGGGAGAGCATTAGGAAAAATAGCTAATGCTTGCTGAGCTTAATACCTAGGTGATGGGTTGATAAGTGCAGCAAACCACCATGCCGCATGTTTACCTATGTAATAAAATTGCGCATTCTGCACATGTACCCCAGAACTTAAAATAAAAATAAAAATTAGAAAAGATCAGCTAGCATTTATTGATACTTATTAAATTCTAAATGTAGTTATTTTACATAGGCTTTTACATATAACTAATTTAATCTTCAAAATAAATGTGAGTTTATACTATCATTATTGTCATTTTCAGATAAAGAAATTGAGGCAGCAAGAAATTATGTATCTTTCCCATTGTCACACAGGTTACAGGGTAAGCAGTATACCAGCCCAGTGGTTCCTTCTCAGAGCTAATGGTCTTGCCCTCCTCACAATACCCACATTCACATAAATGAATATAGATCTATATTATAATTTTAATTGTTATGTAATAACTTATCTTTCAAGCTCCTGTTTTTAGACATATAGGAAGTTTTAACATTTTTCTATTCCAAACCATGAATAGTCTCAAATATACAGTCTGGCACACTTATCATGTCCTGAAAGTAAAATTATTGTTTCAAAGGCTGTGCACATTAAAAAATTGAAACTGTATCAGATTTCCTCACATTTTGGTTGCGTGCATTTACACAACCATTCATTTCTCCACATATATGCCAGCATGAGCTATTATGAAAAACTAAGACCCATTGTTGATTTAATTTTCATTTTATTACTATAAGGTTAAACATATTTTTTGTATGTATTTGCCATTTCAATTTCTTATTTATGATTGACCCATTCCTTTTCTTTGCCCTTGTTAGTACTATGGTGTTTAGTTCTTGTTTATTTATAATAAAATATAGAAATATGTAACTGTTAACTTTATTTATAATCTTTTCCTACTTAAATGTTTTACATTGTTAAGAATAATAGCCTCCAGCTCCATCCATGTTCCCACAAAAGAAATTATTTTATTCTTTTTCATGGTCACATAGTATTCCATGATGGGTATGTAGCTCATTTTCTTTATCCAGTCTGTCGTTGATGGGTGTTTAGGTTGATTCCATGACTTTGCTATTGTGAATAGTGATGCAATGGACATTCACTTTCATATGTCTTTACGGTAGAATGATCTATATTCCTCGGAGTATATATTCAGTAATGAGACTGCTGGGTCGAATGGTAACTCTGCTCTTAGCTCTTTGAGGAATCACCCTACTGCATTCCACAATGGTTGAACTAATGGAGGAACAGAAAGCCAAATACCACATTTTCTCACTTATAAGTGGTAGCTATATGATGAGAACTCATGAACACAAAGAAGGGAACAACAGATACTGGGGTTCACTTGAGGGAGATGAACACAAGAAATTTATTGGGTACTAGGCTTAATACCTGGGTGATGAAATAATCTGTACAACAAACCCCCATGACATGAGTTTACCGATATAATCAACCTTCACATGAACCCACGAACCTAAAATAAAGGTTAAAAATAAATTTTAAAAAATGTTTTACATTTTTACGTATTCAGTTTTCTTTTTTATCACTTAGTTTTTTCAAACTTTATCTTTAGTTATCTTTAGATGGGCCATCTCCACTCTAAGATCATATTAAAGTTTCTTTTAGTAAATTAGTGTTTTTATATACAAATATTTCAGATGTCTGGAGCTAAATTGTTCAATATGGTAGCCATTATTTACATGTGCATTTTAAATTTAAATTAATTAAGATAAAATCTAAAATGTGGTTCCTCAATTGTATTAACCAAAGTTTAAGTGCTCAATAGCCATGTGTAGCTAGTGGCTATTATATTATATTTTATTTTCTCAGGGACTAGGTCTCCTTACGCTGCCCAGGCTGGCCTTGAATTCCTGGGCTCAAGCAATCCTCTTGCCTGAGCTTCCCAAGCAGGCTTACTACAGGTTCATGCTACGGCATCAGGCTGATGGTTATTATTTTCGACAGTGCAGATATATACCGTTTTCATCATCAGAGAAATTTCTTTGAACAGTTTTTTTCAAATGTTAATATGTACCCCCAATCACCTAGGCATATGTTATAATGCAGATCCTTACTTGGATAATGTTATGGACTATGTGTTTGTGTCCCCCCATATTTGTATGTTGAAACCCTAAATTCTCAAGTGATGGTATTTGGAGATGGGGCCTTGAGGAGGTAATTAGGTCATGGGATAGAGCCCTCAGGATGGGATTAGTGACTTTATGAGAGCTAGCTCTCTCTCTCTCTCTCCCCCACCCCATATGAGGACACCAGAAAGAGAGCCTTCACCATGGTGAACCCAAGCATGTTGGCATTCTGAACTCAGACCTCCACTCTCTAGAACTGTGATAAATTAGTTTCTGTTATTTAAGCCACCTAGTCTATGACATTTTGTTATAGCAGCCTGAACAGACTAAGACAGACATTTTGGGGAAAGACCCAAATTGTGTATTTAATGAGCTGATGCTGTAGGTTCTTAGACCACATTTTGTGTTGCAAGTGTCTAGATTTATTTTTATGTAAGGAACTGTGAAAATTCATTGTGTATGTATACATTTCTCTGTTTTTCAATTTTATTGTTTATTAATATGCAATGACATATTTATATGCTAAATACCTACAGTTGTATATATTTTCCATGCACTTTCTAACCTCTTCTATAGATTCACAATCAAGTCTTGTGCCATACTACAATAAAATCAATAAAGCTTTGCAGGATATTTTAATATTTAGTCAAGCACATCTCTGCCAATAGCTTTTCAAGGCCTACCAAACAGTTTTATTTAAATTGGAATTGCATTCACTCTAGTGAATTTAGTAAGAAGTAATTATTTATTAAATTTATTCTTCCTATTCAAGAACAAGGAATTCCTATAATTTCCCGTATCTTTTTTATGTCTCTGTTTTGAATTGAATCTTTGTGTCTGCCCCAAAATCCATACACTGGAGCTCTACTCCCCATTGTGATGGTATTCAGAGGTGGGGCCTTTGGGAGGGAATACAGTTTAGAAGAGGTCAAAAGAGTGGGCCCCTGTCATGGGATTAGTGTCCTTGTAAGGAGAGGAAGAGTCTCTCTCTCTCTCTCCTCTCTCTTCTCTCTCTCTCTCTCTCTCCCCCTCCCTCCCTCCCTCCCATGTGAGGACACACAGCCAGAAGGTACAATTTGCAAGCCAGCAAAGAGTCCCTGACCAGGAACCAAATCTGCCAGCACCTTGATCTTGGACTATCCAAGCTCCAGAACTGTGAAAAATAAAATTCTGTTATTTAAGCCACTCAGTCGATTGTATCTTGTTTTCAAAACCTGAGTTGACTAAAGCAGTATCTTAGAAAAATTTTACTGTTTTCTCTAAATATGATCCTTATGTTCATATATTCAGTTGGTCTTCCTATGGAGCAATTTTATTATTTCTAGTAAGTTTCAAACTGGTTATTTTGCATTTTTAGTTAGAAAAACTATGGAGTCCCTTTGGAAATATTTTTCTTCCTCACTTACTTGGAGTTTAGTTTGGTTACTTCTATATTTAAATTTCCATTTATACTTTTATTTTAAAAAAAGGCGATTTCATGTTCATTATATGGATACATTTGAATTTTCTACTTGTGCAGAACATGTCACCAGATGAGCTATGTAGTCATGCATTCATTCAATAAATCCCTACCACTGGCTAGACGCAATCAATAAGCTGGGGCCATGGGAACAGAAAGGAAGGGCTCCACTCTTAAGGACTCTTAGGCAAAAACATTTGAACAATGAAATAGAAATATTTGGTAGAGTATAAAAAATTCATGACTTTATTTTTAATTATACTGGATATTTCATAATACAGAGAGCAAGCATCCAGTTTGAATGTGGTAAATTAGGACAAACTATGAGAGTAAGACATATTTGACTTTTGAAAAGTATAGATATTGTTCATTCAAAGAAGAGAGATGGTTGGTTGGAGTGGGGGTGTCTGTTTCACTAGAATATATGGATCCTTGTTTAGCAATATTTTTTATCATTTTTAGTATGGCGATGAATACATTGATGGTATTTCTGAAATCTTTACTGGAAAATATCTGTTGGACAAAACAATGGAGGGATGTTTGGATCTATTCCTACATCTCTTGCCAGGGGAATATTTCATTTATTGCCAGTTTTCCCCCTTGGCACTATAAATGTAGATTTTGTGTGTATTATTAGACCATAAATCTTTTACTTTTTCTTTCTGTTTTAGCTACTGAGTATGCTGGATCTTGGAGCACCCATATCACCATCTGCTGCCCCACAACCCCTAAGTCATATGTATGACTTCTGTCGACATCTACATTGTTATAGGCAAAAATCACGAGGAGCATATGGTTTTCATTCGACCAAGACTTTCATTTCACGCTATTACCAGAAGGGTTAGTAATCCTGATTGGATGGGAAGGAGATTAGCTTTTTCCTTAGTGGAATAATTTCATTTTAACAGAGGGGTCACCTTCCTAAGCTAAATGTGAAAAGAATAATAGAAAGAGTACAGATCATGGAAAAAAAAAACTAGAAAGGCTTTGTGATAAATTTTGATATGACTTCAGAGAGTTCATCCTCACTTCATGTATTTGAATAAATCCTTTAAAATTTAGGTAACTAAATTATTCTATTTCAATTCTCACTTTTCTCATTTACATCACTTTTATACAACAAGCACTTTCCACCATCTGGCTGATGTATAGAATAAGAAGCATTTTCAGGGCGCTGACTCTTCTGGTCTATCCAAGTTCATTGAAGGGACCTATTTAACCCCCAAAGCATCAAACTCTGTTAATATAGTGTAACCAAAAGAGCTAAACTCTACCCTGACTAAAGAACTTTAAAAGAAATATCAAGTCATCAGGTAGCTCAATGACTTCTTATTGACATCAATAAGATGTCTATTCTATTCAATAGAATAGAAATAGAATAGAAACATCCATGTATTTTATAAAGATGCACAAGAAATAAACCAATGCATGAGTATAATTTGAGCTTTTTAAATATCTCTATACCTTTATTCCCGATATGAGGATTTTTAACTTAAATTTTGTCCAACGCACTTTTCTCCAGATACTATTGAAATGAGTAGAGGTGAGTTCTGCATTTGGCTCTAAGATGACTTGCAAGAGTAAAGATACTTTGCTGTTTCATTCAGTGAGACCTAAAGTAGTTCTGGGGTCTTTCTCAGCACGATCCTCAAAGGTTTTATAAACTCCTATATGCTAATATATCTCCAGAGAATATATTGCCCTGTCAGTGACATTGACACCTAGAATGAGGAAAGTGTGGGATTGAGAAAATGGGGTTGGTAAAATGTGATGATTCTCAAGCACTATTCTGTAATATAAAGAGAAAAAGAAAGAAAAAGAAAAGAAAGGCAGGGAGGCAGTAAAGTAGGAAGGAAGGAAGCAAAGAAGGAAAGGAGGAAGGAAAGAAGGAAGCGAGGAAGGGAGGGAGGGAGGAGGCAAGGTAGGAAGGAAAGATAGAAGAAACAAAACAAGGAAGGAAGGAGGGGAGGGAGGAAGGAAGGAAGGAGGAGAGGGAGGAAGGAAGGAAGGAAGGAAATGAAGAAAAAGATATATTTTCCTAAAGTTGAATATATGAAACTTAAAAGACCATCTATTGTTATAAATATGCTTTCTCTATTCTAGTATAAAGATTCCTTTTACTTTTGAATTTTTGTGGTAAGGAAATGGCAGATTCTTCATTTTTTATGCTTGGCAACTGTATGTCAGCCTCTCCTCACTTTGTTTGGATTATATTGGTGCATGAAGTCAAGGGGACTGAGAACCACTGTACTGGTCAAAGATGAGGAGACCTGCAGTGAGCCCAGGGACCTTGGGTCTTAATCCTAATGAGGCAATAAACGTGAGCTTGGAAATAAATCAGTTTACTTATCTTGGTAGTGTTTTTCTAATATATAGAAATGGGCTTTACACTAGAGCTTATTCAAGCTCTCTATAGTTCAAAATATAGACCCCCAGAATGGCAAAATTATCAGTCATGATAAAGTATTTCCATTTTCTAAAATGTCTGTCAATAATTTTTTTTGTAAAGAATTTTTTCCACCTTTGGTCATGTGCTGAAAGACAACATCTATGAGAACACTTCACTACCAAAAATAATGGCACATTAGTAAACCTCTTGATCACAGTGTGGTGGCTGTTACTAGTTTATAAGTGGTGCTTGAGGCACTTTTCAGCAATGTGCTAAGTATTTAGAACCTTCATAAGGCAGAGAGAGAGAGAAGGAAAGGGAGAGCATTGGAATGGGGGAAGAGAAGATGAGAAAGGTGTGGCCTCTTCTCTTCCTCATTTGTATTTCTCCTCCTTCTTTTCTTTTCATCTATCTAATCTTGCAGAATCCTTCTTAAAATTAAACAGATGTCCTGTTCCAACCGAAAGCTAGATACACAAAGACCAAGAAATAAGTGATGAGCTTCAGGAATGCACTTCAGAACATCTAAAATAGAACAGCTTTATAGTAATGTAATGTGTTGATTTTATTTTTCCCCAGGTACTTACAAGTTAAAGAAATATGATTTAAGAAAATTATAGCACAGTCACAGGTGACATTTAAGAATTAGACAGGTGAACTTGTT
The DNA here is from genome assembly GCF_028885625.2 of Pongo pygmaeus. Lineage (NCBI taxonomy): Eukaryota > Metazoa > Chordata > Mammalia > Primates > Hominidae > Pongo > Pongo pygmaeus. The sequence goes on from NC_072384.2 coordinate 125,937,698, forward strand.
TATTTTTGTGGTCTGTCGATTCATTAAAAACTAAATTCAGAAAACTATTTTCTAAGACATTGGTTATGAATATAGATGTTAAAAAACACTCGGGAAAACCAACCTGCAAGTGAAGGTCATTTACAGTGAGTTGCTGAAAAAGAATGTGAGGGGAAAAATCTACAAGTCACTATCAAATAATAAGCACATCTCCTCCCATCAAAATTGCTTTTTAAGCTCATATCCATCAGAAACATATTATATATTATTACTTTTATCATAGTGCAAAGTTAATAGATTAAAACATGTACATTTTAGTTTTTACTGAGGAGGAGCAAGTATGAGAAAAACTTTGAGCTTAATAAATACAAATACACACAAACACACTCACATATGTAAGTTGTGGTATATAATGTGATATATATGTATATATTCAGTAGAGTATTAAGAACAGAATGAAGAGAGTCTTTGGGAAATATCAGAAATAGAATGACTTTAATTTTAACAATGAGTCTATGGGAATTAATGACATACATGTCATAATTATTTTGCATCTTATTTTAGTTAAAAAAATGTGCAGTCCGAGTAAGACCTTTGTTCCACACACGTGTGTGCTGTGCGTGTTCTTTCTAAGTGGGCTAGTTTTGTTCTCATGCCATGGGAGCAGGTGGCATGAAGCTGTTTTGATGAGGTTAAAAGGCTCCTCCCCTCTCTCCCCAAGCAGCAGCCTGAAGTACGTCAGCAGTAATTGTGTGCATGGCTCGGCTGTGCAGGGAGGGTGGAGGCAAAATTGATATCAAATAAGGGTATCAAACTGAGATCTAGATGTTCCATTTAAGTTGTTGCTCATTTTCATTAGCCACGCCAGGGGTGAAATGCTTATAACTTAACCATTCTCTGTAGTAAGAACATTTGTTTTCAATGGATTTATATTTTTCCTCTCCATAAAGACTGAATTGGTGCTACAGTGAATATAAATGAAGGGTGTTTCTTTACCCTCTTTTCCTTTTATTATTTACTAATCAGACTTCAGGTCAGTTAGATAAAAGAGAGAGGTTCTGTTGCCTAGATGTGAGGCCTTTAATGAGGATGGGAGCCCCCAGGGAGCCGAAATCCAAAGTAGAACGATGCCGCTTTCCGGTTTCTTGCAGTTTCTTCAGTTGCTTCTCCCTTTTCCAATGGGCCTAGTGAGCAGGAACTATCCAAGGTGCTAGAACGCTGGCAGCCTTGCCGTTCAATGCAGACGGATTGCAGAAACAGAGAAGAAAGATTACTGCTTATTTCAGAAGGTAGGTTCTTTGTTTCAGAATCCCTGATTAATCAGCAGCAGCTTCAACAGACTAAGGCAGCTGGAGAGGAGAAAGAGAAGCAGGAAGGGAGGGAGTCAGGGGCAGGGAGGGAGGGAGGGAGTGGAGGGAGAGAGAATGAGAGAGAGAGAGCTGGTTGTCACGGGGGAGGGACTATGCCACAAGCTGGGCTGCTCCAAACCTTCTGTATGTAAGTGGCAATGAGAAAGAGCATCTTTTTGGCTGAAAGGAGACATTTAGAAAGGATGTTTCTGATTTTTTGTTTTCATTTATTTTTGTCTTCGCAGAATATAATCAAATGAGGTACATTAGCCAGCTTGGTGATTGCTTCTGGTCCTGTAATCATCTGTGTAGCAAAGTGGGTAAAATCATTCAATTTCTTCCCTGCTGGACCTGGAAGGAGAGGGGCTGTGTGTTCATCCCCACCCATTAGCTATGCCCTCTTTTCTCCGAATGTCGATTTAAGGAAGCAAGCACCTGTCTTCCGCCACTGCATCTTCCTAGCAAACTTTAAAGGCCATTTTATCTGATAGGAAGGACATCAAGAATGCTCTGATCTAGTGATGAAGAATCTGGGAGTCGACACTTTTCCCATCCAGACACAATGCACTTTAATTGAAGAAACACTGAGCTGAACTACAAGTCTATTTCTTATGGTGCTGGATTACTCCTACAGAACTGCCCTGAGATCAACCGTGAGAGAGGGCTCTGACAGATACAAGTCACCTTCTGGTTATTGCACTTAGCTCTCCCTGGGGACTTAAATTTTGGTATGTATCTCATTTTTCAGATTCTCTAAGCATGCTAATCGAATCCAGCACTAAATAGATCAAGCAATCTGGTGATAAAATGGAATGGATTTTAGTTAGGGATACTTAATGCTGAAGTTTGCATGCCTTATTAGGTGGAGCAGAAATAAAGCCACAGTGAAGGCATCCAGGGCTTTAGTGAGCCTGAGGCTATTTTTACTCCCTTACCCACTTAGTTACATTACCATGGAAATGGTTAAACTAGATTTTCATTAGTAAAATAAGCCATGTTGAATTATTAAAAGCATCGAAAATGTTTTCCAGGGTATTAATTGGCATTCAAGTTGTGCATGCTAGCTATTTATCCGCTATTCCATACCATAAATATTTTACAACAGTCTCTTAGCACATTTGTGTCAGCAGTGAGAGCCCAATTTTACATTCTCAGGAAAAAAAGACACAGTACCCTCCAAAATTCAAAACTACCACACAAACAGCAAAGCCGACACTGCTTCTTCCTGACTGATTAGACATAAACCTCTTTGAGAAACATTTTTTAATACTATTCAACGTCAGAAAGATTTTATTAGCCTCATCACAATAAATATTTTCTGTAAAACTTTAGGTGGACTTGTTTTACTTGGGACATGTTCTTATTTTGTTGGGGTGTCTCCGTCCTAATTTTTCCAACAACTCAGCAATATTTTAAATACAAGACATGTGGGTATTTCATATCTGGAAAAACTGTTACATAAAATAATATTTTTCACTATCATTGGGAAATACTAAAGTTCTTTTGGTACCATAGAATTGGACTTTTTTCTAAATATAGCCAAAAAATAATGAAATTCTGAAAAGCTTACATGATGTAGTTTTAGTCATTTTAACATCCAAGCATTTATAACCAAGTAGTGTGGAATAACAAATATAGAGAAAGAGTGAAAATTAACTCTCTTCCTAATTCTTCACATTTTAGACAATGTTCCCATTTATTTAAATATTGTCAAGCACTAATTACACAAATTAATGGGAAAATGTGGTCCACAAATGCAGAAATTATTTTGTTTTCCTATGGAAAGTGCAACATACATGAGCCAACTCAGCAAAGAAAGGGACTATGTGAAGGACATAGACAGTTTAGAGAATAGTGGAAACAGACCAGAGGAAAATATTGCAACTGCACAAGGGACAGTGGAGAAGTCTGAGGACTTGAAGCATCAGTCAAGTTTAGAAAGAGAAGTGTAAAAATCCTAGACACCAGAAGGTTGGTTATTGTTTAAAAAAATAAATAAATTATAGATTCCCAATTCAATTAGATGGTTCCCACTGTAGCTCCAGTCAGCAATTTATTAGACTGACTACATCTACTTTGCAAATAATGCCTTGTAAGCATCTGGAACCATTTGGCCCAAGCCTCCAAAAAGTATCTCAGCCACTGGCATTTTGCATAAGTCTCCAATATTAATGGAAATGTACAATATTTTTACACCATGGGCAAACAGCACCATGACAACCTGGAAGATGAGGGGGAGATACCAATTCATCATGCTACTGCATTAACACGATTTATGCCTATCTTACTCATTTTGGGAAGAGAGATAGTGGAGAAAAACTCACTGCAAAGTAATCTGCTTTCTGAGAAAAAAGCAATCAGTGTCTTTGTAGTCACTTTAGCAAGCTTTCTTGGTTGTAACTTCAACATTTCCCATTTTGGGCAGAACAGCTGCATTTTGATGACACTGAGAATGAGAAAATGAGTGTGACCATTTGTGGAGTAGGGAGTAGGATTTCAAGCATAATCAAAGTGAAATTATAGGAGTAATGCTTGACAAATTATAAGATTTTATCAGAAAAAAATTTTGACATGGTTTACATGTGTTATGGGTTATAACCGGGCTAGTCTGATGATTTGGTCCTATGTGAAGTCAGCAAAGTTTAAATATTAATTTGCATATGTATTTTACATATGTATCAGAAGCCTGATTATTTAAATACTTACATTTTCATACACAATGTGTTTTCAAATTGGTTTGAGTACACGCAAAAGTTGTAAAAGATCTTTTTCTCCTGCTAAACAAAAACAACAAAAAATAGTCAAAATTGCCTTGGGAAACTTTTATTGGATCAATACTACTAGAAAAAAAGTAGGATTCTCTACCTCAAAGAGGATGCAATGATTGGAGTAGGAAGGAAACTCAAATCTTAATAACTCAAATTCTAATAACTTCCTCACAACATTGAGACAGGTGTGGTTTAAAGAGCTCAGAAATATATAAAGGTGGAGACCAGAAAACTTCTCCCTCTGCAAATAAAATAAAAACACGAATGTGAAGTACAATAAAAGTAAAATATTTAGGTTTCCATCAGGACATTTGTTCCATTCTGTGTATTATGTTCTTCTGGCTGGTCACAAGTAGCATTATAATAATCGCACAAAATAAACTATCTTATTATAGCTATAAGATTATCTTGTAGGATTAACTGTGGCCTAAAATTAAGGAAGCTTCTCATAAAGCTCCAGGTATTAGGATTAGGAAGCCATTCTCTCCCAAAACAGAGCCTTTTCTCCCTCCACTACTTAGTATATGTAGCAAATAACCAGATTAACAGAGTTGTCACAACTTTATATCTTGGAAAATAAAAGTTTCAGATGGAGAATAGCTCCATATCAGAAATTCCAGATAAATACCTTAATAAAAGATAAAAGGACCTGTGCCTATGAAGGCTACTGGACTAACTTACTCAGATGATACTAGTACCTGTAAAACTCTGCTTTTGGTAAATGGAGATAAATTGCCCATTGGAAGGCTCTGCCTGACAAATCAGTGTACATGTCCATTCTAGTCAGTCCTTATAGAGTTAGAGTGGTTGATATCACAATGTATGAAATTATACTCATGAAGAAATTTGCTCTGAAGCAAAGAGAAAAGAAATGCTTAACCATGTATGAGAAGGAAGATGGCATGCCTAATATTTATCTGACTCTTTGTACATCCTTGATTCAACAATATCTTGGAATTAATCAAAAGCCCTCTATACCTTGGGGAACTCAATCTTGATATTAGTTGGTGCCACATTAAATACCCTCTGGTAGATTGAGACCACACACATTTGATACCTTAATTTACAATGGGAATAGCCCACATAAATCTATAATCTTAGTTTGATTCTTTTGCATACACATCTTTCTCAAAAATGCTGCTTTTTTTTTAAGCTTCGGAACTAAGGGTCACATAGTGTCTTAGCTTCTTGACTTCTCTGGGTGGAAGCAGTAGCAGGAAACTATAGAAAAAGAAAAAACGAGTCATTTTTTAAATGTTTTAATGTTTCTATGAGTTCTATTTTGACATATCAGACTTAGCTTATGCTCCACATGTGTATATAATGGGTAGTTTTATTTCAGTGGAAACAATTGTAAAGAAATGGAATGTTACTTTCAGCTCTAGGTTCAGCATTGGTAAAGTATAATGATGGCCTTGCACAAAAGAAAATAAGAAAATGGTTAACTCAATAAACAGTTAAATGCTTAGTATTTAACTTATGGTGAGAATTAAACCAGTTTAATTTGGTGCAATTTAGCTGGGTGGAATGAAATTTCAAATTTTGGGAAGTGTCACAGTATTATACAAAGTGATCTTTGTGAAGGGTGTGGTCAACATGATGTAAATAACAAAGTGAAAGAATAAAATAAAGCTGAAAAATTAACCATACAGCTGTGTGAAAGCCAACATCTTTAACTTATATTAGAATGGTGATGATTCTAGATACAGTAATCTAAAAACTTAAACAAAAAGAGTCTTTTGTGAATGCAGAATACAACAGTGGAGGAAAGGCAGAGAGGGAGGATGTGAAGGTATCTGTAGATTGTACAGGAAATCTGATCTTGGTCATTTTAGGTGCTTTCCCAGGAGTGTCCCTGACACAAATTTTAAATGTTGGCCACAAATTTCAAGGAATGCACATACAGTGTTGCACTACTTGTATCAACATTGTGCATTGCCAAGAGAACACATCTGTCTTCTAAATGAAGACCATGGATGCTTGTTTTCAGCCAATGCTCAGGGAGCAGGGAAGGGGCTAAAATATCTAATTTGTTTTGAGCAAAAATGGCAACAGACTCAATGAACTCAATTAAAGGGGATGAACTCAATTAAAAGGGATGCCTGTAGAAAAGCCAGAGTTCCACCTTAGTCTCACCCACTCTGTTGTCACAAATACCCCATGCACCAGTTAATGGTCCAGTAAGCCAGTTTCCCTTACTTACTGAGACAGAGCTAAAGATGCTACCTGGAGGAGAGGGGCCATTTGCCTCTTAACAAATAGGGTCTTCTAGGATGCTGACATAGGATTAGATGTTCAAGGCAAGTCTTTATAAAATTCTTGCATACATAATTGTCATTTAAGGGCCAGATATAAACTTGACTTAATATCTAACAGTCAAAATGCAGCCAAGTTTTTGATGGTTTACAACATACCTTATTCAGTATCTATCTTAGGTGTAAATATAAATTTCTGAAAAACAAAGAGATTTATGGTTGTACTTGTCTGTGGGTTCTCACTGCTTTGAATTGGTAGCAGTTGTAATGAAGTAGACAATGAACATAAGGTTCTCTTTTCTCTAGTGAGGCCATGAATCTATTTACTCATAGTTCAGTTGCCTGAGAAAGACTTTTGGCTTGGAAGGGTGGAGACCTAGGGTTTGAGAGATGGGATGAGCTTCGTGGTCCATATGTCCCAGTTTCTTTATTTTCTAGATGTGGACAATGCGGGACAATGGTTATGTGGGGCTGTCCATATAGATTTGATTGGGGGGAAGAATGTATGAACTCCTAACCTGGCCTCCATTTACACATTTACACATGCATGTTTAAGGAAGTTGCACTACAATAAACATTGTACTCACCTTTGTTTCAAAGTAAAATTACGTTTATCAAGGGGTTATATTATTATTAAATATAATTCTAGCCACATTTAAGAATTGGGAAACAGTAATGTTAGTGACTATAAATTATAGTTAAATTTATGGAATACTTTTATGCATTTCTAACTCAATACTCACAACATGAGTCTATTCCAACCACTTTTTTTTTTTTTAAGTGGAAATTGAACTTTAAAAACAGTAATTAACTTGTACAAAGTTTTAGAGCTAGAGGTACCTTCACTGGGGTTTCTAGGCCATTCTGCCAGCCTCCTTATCCATGCCCTTCAGGACAGCCTCACAGCCTCCTCAATATTAAAAACTATTATACTTTTTACATGTGGACAAGTAAACAAAGAAGTATGATGTTTAGACATTGATAGGGCCTGTGACCATTTTCGGAGACCAAACACGATTGTTGAAAAATATTTCTTGTTCACCCTTAAAAACAGAGAAAATAAAACATGTATGACCAATTAGTGAAGTCCACCTAAATCAACACTAGTCACAAGAATTGAAATTATTTATTTATTTTGCTCTAACACTGCCATGAAGACATCTAGAGGGACACAATTCTGCCTTCATTAGGGCTTTTCATAACACGTGCTCAGCAAATACTTGAAAAAATGAATGGTCATGGAATTTAATACTTTTCTAGAATTAGGTGGCAGGAGCATGTGTACAAACATTTATTCAATTTTCATTACTTTGAAGTTTTACTAGATGTGATGGTTCATTTTCATCTCAAAAAATTTGATCTCCTTTTTGTTTTTAAAAGCATCTTTCTATAGTGTAAATACTTTATAATATTATTGGTTAATAATTTCTCAGAACAAAAATAATTTAAATTCCAGCCAATTTGAAACACCACTTAGGAAGGTAATTAACTTTCAGAGGTAAACAAATAACCTTGTTGATATTTGGAATATATAAACTGCGTAGGAATCTCTGGTGTCATTTTGGTTGGAGGAAAACTTAAGGAAAAAAAATAAAACCTTTGGGTAATAATGCCTTATTTAATTGGGAAATATACCATTTTGCTAGAGGGCAAAGAAGGAGTGATCATCTTCCAGCCGGAGGCATTATCTCTAGAATTCTTGTAATAGTGACTTGGCTTGCTTAACTTGGGTAGAATTAATTGTCGTGAAGTTATGCTGATCTTTTTTATCCAGGCACTCCTAGTGCTAAAGTCCTTGGTAGAAGTGAATTCCTGACAATGGCAATGCTTTAGCTCTCAGAATCGTTTTCTTGTATTTTTCCCCAAATTGCAATCATTTGTAGCATGAATTTACTATTCTTAATGTCCATCATGTCAGCATCTAATCTGATGGACTGATAGTAAAATACAATTCAATTACACAGATAGTTGGAATTAAAAGGCCATTTCATTTGCTAACCCATTACAGCTTAACATAAAACAAAACATACAAAAACTTAACATAAAAATCAAGAGTTAACAAACAACCTTATCTAGACTCCAGTTTCAATAATTTCTTAGATAGGAGAGAAAAATCCTTAAATTCAGGATGGGTTCCAAATCAAATATGGATTGACTGGCAGCTGAAATGCTAATAAAGTCTGATGAGAAGTAAAATTTCCATAGTTATTATCCAGGTTTTGGAACATGATTATACCTGTAAAAAAATCAGAATGAAAATTATTTGTAATCGAAAAAGTGAAAGTCTGGGAGTTTTACATCAAATAGTTGGGCTGATATTTTAAAAATATCTTTCTAAGTCTTGTAAAGAAAGTAAAACCTGCAAGGGAATTGATAACTTTTGAATGGAGAATTTTTTCCCCTTGTTAATTGACTTTGCTTTTGGTTTTTTAATCTGACTCAATTATACCAGTTTCTTGTACCACAATTAATATGCAATTAGGACAGTAAGCCTTCCTTCCATCCATCTGTCCATCTACCCATCTAGCCACACATATCCATTTGACATTACTATTGCTGCCAGGTCATACTTTTTAATGATAATGTTAGCTAATAGTATTATATACTTACTATTGTTGAACTTTGTTCTAAATTATTTACAGTCTTCATCTCATAATCTTCACATCAGCAGGAGGTAGGAGTTATTACTAGCATCATTTTACAGTTGAGAGTAATATATACTAGTTGAAATTCCTATGCTTTTTTGTTTTGTTTTGATTTAATTTTGGTTTCTCAGTAATCCTTTCTGAGGCTCAAGTTTTGAAAACTTCATGTAACAATGAGACAACAGTTGTCAATGCTTGAATTACCAGACTGGTCAGGACTAATGTGGTCCTAGTGATCTATGATATGTTAGTTGTTGTATGAAGGCATTATGGAGGAACATTATGGAAAGAAATGAAGAGTTAAAAAGGATTCTTTTCTGGACAAGTTATATTAGAAATGTGTTTTTCTTTTACTACTATTATATTTTGCATACATAGTTCAGATTCATACATTTTAATTTCAAAAACTAAGGAAAACACATATATGTACAAAAGTTATTTCCAAATAATTACATCATTTTACTTGAAATTGAACAGAAAAGTCTTTATGGCAATCAGAAATACATGAAGCTTGGATCTTATATACCTTCTTTGTGTGAAAACACATTTTAAGAAACAAAATTATTATTGTAATTATGCAAACCAAATGTTTAACTTTGCATACAGTATTTACACCTTCCCATCATCTTTCAGTTCAAGAGCTTTGGCCTTTGTCCTGCTAGTGTTGCTGCTTTGAGAGAAGGTTTGCTACTCAGGTAGCACTTATTTAATATTTACTTCAAATATTCTGGTTGTAATTATTCTAGTGAGATATTTTCTCCAATTGGATTTGGCCATAATCATTGGAGTTTTGAGTTGTTAGGGATAATAAACAGCACCTTGCTTTTTTCCCCACCCTGGATAAAAGTAAAATGTGTTCTCACCCTGCAGGCAGTGTTCCTCTTTACATGATATCCTCCAAGATGATGAGTTCTAATCCTGAGGAAGACCCTTTGGACACATTTCTCCAGTACATTGAGGATATGGGGATGAAGGCCTACGATGGCTTGGTTATTCAGAATGCATCAGATATTGCTCGAGAGAATGATCGCTTGAGAAATGAAACTAACCTGGCCTATTTGAAAGAGAAGAATGAAAAACGCCGAAGACAAGAAGAAGCAATAAAGCGGTAAATATAAATAAAATTATTTCGAGTTTTGTGCACATGAGAAAGTCCGTGAGGGCTGCTAAAGTCGTGATGTTGTCACTTGGTCAGAAAAGGTCTTCCAGAGTCAGTTAGACTTGGTGAGAGCATATGAAAGTGACCCCTCAACTATAACAAAAACACCACCCACCCTGCCAACAGCATCCTTAGCTAACAAAAGTTATTTCCTTGTGTGTGTGCATATGCAGCTACAGACAGATGGGGAAAAGTTCAATTTCCTCTGAACAAAAGCTCATACTCAATAACCTCTTGGCAAAGATGCAAGGGAACACACAAACCCTTTAATAGCCCAAGATTGATGAAAATCCCTACCTTTAATGGCCTTTGGTTATAGTTCTTACCTTTAAATAGAGCTCATCTTCTTTCTAGATTATGGCCAAGACACATCAATAATTATACTTATGTGAGCCTCTGAAGGCAGGTAGAATCCTCACGGTGTGCTCTCCCTATGCAGACTTTTATGGCTGTTAAATTTCTTGTTTGGTACCAAGCGCCACAAGTTTGTTCAAACGGAATTACTTTTATGATGCAAAACCTACCAGCTACTAGCTGATGAGCCCCAGATGGCGGCCTTCCAAATTGAGGTTAAATTTCCTAGAGCACTGACACCAAAAGAAGAATGCATATCTTTTGATTTTTTAAAAAGAATGTTACAATGTTTTCAGTTTGCATGTGTGTGTGTCTTCTTGTGGTACAGGGAGACACCTGTGTCAGATGGAGTCCTGTTTCTTCAAATAAAGTTCATTTACTAAGTGCAAAATCCAGAATATAGGGACTTAATCCATATCAATTAGCTTGATAACTGAATAATAATAATATGAAAGATATTTTGATGGTTAATTGGGAGATTTTTCATCTAATCTGGCATTAATACTTTTGCTTATCATCTCTGAACGCTATGATTTTTAAAAAACCAAAATGTTCTCTTAAAATGAATTGTTCATGCTTATAAAGAAGCTAGGTAAGATCACACTACTCCAATAATTTAATTAAAAATAACTTTATGGAGAGAGAGAATGATTTGAAAGCAAAAAACTAGAAATAGAAAGGAATGGTATACAAGATTGTTTTAAAAGAGAAACCTTTTTTCTCTAGACTATTAAAATGAAAATGTATTATCAGGTATAGAAATTGCATAATTGATCAACATTTTCACAATTGCATGTATTTGTATTTGAAGTCAACTAATTTGTTGTTGAGGACTATGTTATTTTGATTTCTAACCAATTTTAACTGGTATCACAATTCTTTTCTAGAGTGTATAAATGCCTTCTTAGGACATTTTTTTTTTTCTGTGAAGTATTTTTGATGGACATTTTTTTGTGTGTGAGCATTTAACTTTAGTTTTATGAATCTGAGTTTTCTAAAATTCAAAATACAACGGATGGCCTACATGTTTTTGAAAGTGACTTCAAAACTCTAAAATCTGAAGTTTGTAATCTTGGCATTAAAACTCAATAATAAATCCTTTTCTAGAAGCATATAAATAAAATTATTTTCTGGATCATTCCATTAGCTTTTACAGAACACCCAAAGTGTGCTTATTACTCTATTACTAGCTTCTGTATTTCATTAACAAGCTTCAGTAGATTTCTATTTAAAGATTCATAGTTGTTAAGACAACAAAAATGGCTAATTTTTAGGTGCTTAACTGTCAAGTGTTCAAAAAGGGGCATAACCTCAGAGAACTAAAGTCCAAGGGACTTAGGAACAGAAATTTAGGTAGATGGAGACACAGCAAAACCCTGTCATTACATAATAAGTGAGGTCTAAGTAATCCATTTATGTGAACTTTGAGTTGATTCCTGCTAGTCTGATAAAGCAATATTTTTCAGAACTATGTTAATAACATGCAAGTAAAGATAACTCAGATCACACATTGAACTGAAGAAGTCTTACACGATCTGGAGACATTCACTTCTACTCACCCCTTAAGCAGAAGATAAAATTTTAGTCCTACTTGAGAATAGAGCAAAAGACAGAAGTACATCATTTTGTTGTGTCCTAACTGTTGAGAGATAACGTTGGTTTGCATTGAGAGGATAGCAGTAAAGGTGGTGTAAAATAATCAAATTATGGGCATCATTTGAATTTTCTGATTGACAAGATGCAGTAGTTGAGCAAGAGAAAAGAATTAATTAGAGGTGGCTCTCAGGTTTGTTCTGTTGTTGTTTTCTACTTTATTTTGTTTCTACCTAAGCTAGTAGAATGATGTTTCCATTTAATGCAACGGCAAAGACTAAAAGGAGAGCAAGTTTAGGGTAACTGATGGGGGGACAGGAGCTCAGCTTTGGTATGATGATTTTATGAAGCCTTTTAAATGTCCAAGTGGAGGTGATGGAAAGGCAGTTGAGTAAAGAATCTGGAGCTATGGTAGAATTCCAAGCCAAAGGTACAAATGTGAGAGTTGTAGTCTATAGATTTCACCATCATGAGCCAAGGACTTAAATTTAAATAGAGATGATAAAAGAACCCAGGATTGCCCCCTGGAGGCACCTGATTGCTCATATGATAGGAACAGTGGAAGAATTCAGTAAGAACGGTTAGTGAGAGGGGAGGACCACAAAGGAGTGTGATGCCTTAGAGTGAAGTGTCAAAAGCAATTAAAGAAGAGAGAGACATTTGGCTGATACATCAAATATGTTGAAGCCTAAGAACTGACCATTGCTTTTTACCACATTTGTGTTATTAATAAAAACAATTTCGTTGAAGGGCTGGGAACAAAACTCAATGGGATTATGTTTGCAACAGAATGAAAATAAAGGATTTGAAGCGGAATATAAATAATTATTTACAAATAATATATTTATTGTTTATAAATAATTTATAAATAATATATTATACTATAATAATATTATATTATCATTTATATATCATTTATCACTGCAACCTCTGCCTCCCAGTTTCAAGCGATTCTCCTGCCTCAGTCCCTCAGCTGGGACTACAGGCATGCACCACCATGCCCAGCTAATTTTTGTATTTTTAGTAGAGATGGGGTTTTACCACGTTGGCCAAGATGGTCTCGATCTCTTGACCTCATGATCCGCCTGCCTCAGCCTCCCAAAGTGTTGGGATTACAGGCGTGAGCCACTGCTCCCGGCTTTTTTTTTTTTTTTTAATAAAAATTTTGTTCCTGTAAGAAGGGAGAAAAATCAGCATATTTAAAATGTGGTTGTGAATGATTACTGCAGAAAGAGAAATATTGATGACTTAGAGAAAGGGAAAAATTACTGTTAGAGTGTCCTTGAGTAGGTAGGAAAAGAGGCGTCTAGAACATTTTAGATGGAGCACGGACTGCTCAGCTGTGGTAAGAGGACAGATGCCACATTATGTGGATGAATATATAATGAATGAATGAAAGACTAAAAACTGGCATGAAAAGTCCCCAAAACTGGTTCTCTAAAGTCAATATACAGATTTAAATCAGGAGCCAAATTATGGAGGTAAAATTTGTGAAAAACCGTCAGAGCAGCTGAGAATAGTAGAAAAAGAAACAGAAAGGTAGAATTAAAGAACAGTCCCTTCTCCCTGTTTCTCCAAAAGTTTCTGTACAGTTAAAGCTGCCAAGTGGAGAAGAGCTGGAGGCTTGGGTCTAGGATAAGCTCTAGTCGGAAAATAGCGGGCTAGGAAAGTAAACCAAGATGGAAGCCTGTTCCATGCCTGCACTGCGGAGGCACAGAGGAATTACTCCCATCAGGACACACTCAGACCTCACCTCAAAGACAATCACAGGTAGAGACTCAGATGGCAGCAGGAACCCTGATCAGGTGCACACGTGGGAGACAGTCATTTGTGGGCCATGCCTCAAACCTGGTGAGGTCAATCATATCTCAAACACTATTTTATTACTGTCCTCACAGTCAGCACATGCACTAGGATTTGAAAAATGTAGTGTGTGTCTTACTATCTAGAACCTTCCTTTCTTTCCTACTCTCCCTCCCCCAACATATTTTTCTAGAATTTTAATTTAAAATATAAATATCTTTGGAGGGGGCATAATACTAGTAAATCTTTCTAGTTGTTGAGATTTCTCAAGTGTCTTTCTTTTCCAAAATCAGGACCCACGTACAGTGTGAGGACAGAGATAGTATCTGGATAGGTAAGGGAGGAAGCTGGAGAGAGAAAAGTGAAACAGGCCAAAAAAAATAATAAACAAATAAAAAATAGGACAGGAGGAGGAGGCTAAAGTCCTAAACCTCCTTACGATGGACTGGCGTCTGTCCTGCTGGCCTATTGTTTACAGTTAGAGCTGTGGAATCTCAAGTGATCTAGTCTCAGTACTCATGGTAACATCCAAATTCAATTTTATTTGATTCATATAGTGACTGGATATCTTGGAGTTCTGACAATTTAAAAATAATAACAGTCTTTTATTATTTCCTCAAACTACAATTTTGGAATTGCTGCCATGTTCTTAATAAAAAAATGTGTTTTTAATATTTTGAGAAAGTCCATAGCAAGATCCTAGTCACACTGGCATTTTGGGATTCCAGGGATGGTGAAAGATACAGAGGACCAGCATCTAAACCTAACACGTTTTAATATTTTTAACATGCAATTTACATTGAGTAGAGAGAATTCAATGAGGCATTAATAAACATAGTCTAATTACTTAAAATTATGTAACATATCTACTGAATGCTTTTTAAAAATATACTGCTGTTTAGTGTATAGAATATACATGCTGAAAATCTAAAGATGGGGCATGTTTGACCTTGAAAAGGCATTGATGATAATTCTCTGTGAAATATGCCAGTTGCAATTTCAGAAACGTGCAGACTGCCAAGGATTGCTTAAAAAATGGAAATAGGATTTCATATGATTGACCTTCTGGATCACATATGTGCTGAAATGCCTTTTGTGCTGAAGCTGGGAAGCTTAAAACACTGAGCTCTTAGAAAAAGAATATCCTCATCACTTTCTCAGTGTTCTAAGTCACTTAGGCTTTCTGAACCCAATTCCTTATTTTTAAACTAACTTGAACACCTTGTCACTATTAACTTTCTCATACCTTCACTTCCATTTCTCAAATGGGATTTTACTCAAAAGTCTGGCTGGGTGAAAAAATATCAAATAAATAAAAAGCGATGCTCTTAGTGTTTTTCTTAACAGCTTCAAATAACATTTGGTGAGAAAGAGAGAAAAAGACTTAAAGGAAACAAGTTAATAGAGAATGAAAAATATTTTAGTAGCTCATATTTTCTGCTATTTTAAATCCTAATGGTTTTGTGCAGGCACTGTTAAATGAGATTTACTTTTTTATGAGAAACCTATAAGAAAACAAACACACAAAACCTATAGCTTCACACAAATGAGTTCCCTTGAGATGGGTTGCAAAATCCCAGTTTATCATGTGAATGAGAGAAAAGGTAAGAAACAGGAAGGATAGTCGTGTATTGAACCATTGACACACTCAGGAACTAGCCAGTGAGAAGGAGGCAAGTGACCAACGAGAACAGAGTCCAGCCACAAACATCCCTTAAGGCAGTACCTGGGTGTATCTGTGAACACCTTCCTTGGAGTTGACTATTTACAGGCCACCAGGTTTAGGCATCAAGTGACGATATTCACTAAGAAGGACCGGCAATCCAAAGATCATCTGGTATGCTAAATGCACAAAAAGTCCCTTCAAACAAAGTTTTCTTTCTTAAATCTGAAACTGGTCCCTGCACTGTCTCATTTTGCTATTAGCTATAGTATTTTAAAAGCAATATAGGAAACATCCTTTAAATTGAAAGCAACAGGAAAATCTGTTCCCAGTACATGTCTTTGTGAGCATCATATCTACCATAGGTAAGGGTAGGATTTTTTTTTCTAATCAAACAAATGCTGCATTAGTTAAATTTTCCAAAACATTGTGAATCTGGAAGACAGCTCTCGACTTTAGCAAAGTGGTTCTGACACAAAGGACTACTTAGGCTGATTAGGAATGTCTCTGTTCCCTGTGGATGCCCTCAAGGGATCTATATGAGGTTATATTTCCTCTTTAAAAGTGACAGAAATGGAATTAGATTACTTACAGCTCCTTTAAAAAAATACATGCAATTGCATATTACTATATATACTTGAAAGCTATCTCTATTTGAAAGATTCAGTATTTCTGTTACTCAAAAAGAACCACTAAAGTCCATCCTTTGGACCAAGAAGAAAAATAAAACAAAAATAAAAATGAAGAAAATATTTGTTTTTCCTTTACTAATACATTGCTGCCCAAAAAGCAAATGGCTATGATATCCAAGTTTTGAATTGGTTAATATTTTAAATGACTACTTTACCCAAAGACATAATTACACAGAGAGCTCTTATTAGAGAAATGTTAACAGTTACATAAATCCTCTTTAGATAGTAATGACTTCTGGGATCATACCCACGATTTGTGGCAGTAGACTTTGTGGAAATAGCATCTATTGAAGTGCATTTTTGTGAATGATATACCTGCTCATTGCACCATGAATAGCTATTTTGGTCATGAATAGCTAATATTATTAGATTTGTTTTAATTGGAGGCATGTAGAAAAATGAGATACTCTATTTCTACGTGAAAAGGAGTGTTTAAGCCCCATTGCACAGTGAAGTAAGCATGGTTAAACAAAGGTTTGGAAACACACTGTCAACTTTAAGAAATACTCTACCAGCTTGCCTAAGAGTATTTGGGAATACTCTACAGGTAGCACAGAAATACTGTATAACTAATCTATGCTTTGAGCAACATAAAAAAAAAAAAAGCCCTCAGCCATCCTCCTATCTAGAATTAAACTCAAATCTGCAGCATGTCAGGGTCTTGCTGGAATGAATCAGCTGATCTGATCTGATGTGAATTTCTGACCTAATTTTGCTGTAGGACTTAGTGCTCAGGCAGAGAAAACAAGGTTAATGTGTTGATAACGGGTGAGATTAAACAGCAGCCAGTATCTTAATAACCCTCTCTAATTTCAGCTTCCTCTTGTGTTTGTGATTAATTCAAATCACTTTTCTATTAATCATTTCAGGGGACCAGAAGCTGCTTTGCTTGTTTTTATGTAAAAATCATGCATCCAGATTTTCTTCCTCAAAGCTAAACAAGATATTCCTATATGGGAGTAATTTTGGTTAAAAATTCAAATGCACGGGCAAGTTTTTTATTCCTCAAACCATACGATTAGACCAGAAGAATTCTTTATTGAGCCAGAAGTTTAATCTGCAAGGCTGATTCTAAATGAATTAACTTATGATAGGTGCTCTATATATTTTTTTCAATGCTCATGGGAAAAGTTAATCTAAAGAGTCCCCTTATACAAGTCAAAATGGCATTTGTCCTGCTGGCCTATTGTTTTCAGTTAGAGCCATCAAGGTTCCCAAGATGCTTAATACAAACTTCAGAATTTATAAATTTACAATTTACATTATACTTATATTAGTAATAGAGATAATCCTGGGTTTTTCATCTAGTCACCTGCCAGGACAGATTAGAGACGACATTTAAAAAATTCCTTTAAAGGTGCCTGTTAGGGTAAGCCTCCTTCAGTCTTCTCACGTACCTTTCAAGAGCTATTTATACTTTTGGTTGTTTTAACTTTAATTATCTCCTAGACCTAGCACTTATTTTACATTTTAAGAAGCTCAGTATCTGTTCTATATCTGAAATAAATAGACAGATGTTGGCAAGAGGAGGGGCCTTTCAGAACAGAGCCCCATGTGAGCTACTCAGTCAGCATGAGAATTAAGCTCTTCTGACAGAGGAAATTGCAGTGAAGAGTGGACCTTCCAAACATCCAACACCATGGCAAATTGAGTGATTAAACAGAAGCCCGTTGGAGAATTTAAGGTAATCTTTCTTTGAAAAGTAATGTTAAATATGGAGAGATGGTTATAGACTGACTGCCAATAGTTTCCTGTTGAGGGCTATTTTTTATATTCTTCAAGCTATTGGAGGATATCTTTAACTAAAGATGGCCTTTGTAAAACGTTTCCAAAAAACCCATAAGAAAAAGAAACTATTATGGAGTAAGGCTATGAGTCAGGGGACTTTTTGAACTACTAAAAATGCAATGTCTCCTAGAGAATGTGTGTAATGTAACAAATGAAACTGCTAGAATAGAGCCTGAGCATGCTAA
This sequence comes from Pongo pygmaeus, assembly GCF_028885625.2. NCBI lineage: Eukaryota > Metazoa > Chordata > Mammalia > Primates > Hominidae > Pongo > Pongo pygmaeus. The sequence continues at coordinate 125,955,931 of NC_072384.2, forward strand.
TAAAATTGCTCCAAGGCTTCTAACTTTGAGGTAGCCTAAAGAAAATGTCTTCATTATACATGTATGGGTTACCTTAAAATTAATTTTAGTCATGAATTGATAAAAGGAAAATCAAGTCCCCCCTCAAAATGAATCTCTGCTTGAAACACATGCCTCTAGTTAAAAGTTATTCTCAATAATGCTCATATTTGGAAATACACAATGGAATATTCATGTCCATACTGGAATGTGAATGTAGCCAGCCTTCTAGGAAGCAGAAAAAAAGATCACTTAAAAAAAAAAAAAAAGAAAAAGGAAAGCAATTTCAATAAGATGTACAAGGAAGATGTTTTAAAAAATAAAAAAGAAGTTTTTAAAATCCATTATTTTAATTAGTAAATTGCATTTTCGTCTCTGATTTGGGGCTAAGTATACCACTCAGCATATCCTGACGTTTGAATAAAAAATGAAGTGGTTCAGCAAAGAATGAAGAGGGCTGTTACCAAGGAGACTTCTTAATTTTCTATTAGGTTGATGTTTACATGTATTGCATAGCTATTTTGTTTCCATATTAAATTTTTCATTAAGCATATATTGGGCATCTATTATATGTCAGTCATTGCTCTGGGTGCTTGGGATAAGATGGTGAACAGAATACCAAAACATGCTTGTCCTCATCGGAGTTACAATCTGGTAGGGGATTGGGAGGTGGAGAAGGAGGACAAAAAAGAAACAAGTAAATATAGAGTAAGTGCAAATGTAACAAATTCTGTGAAAAAAAAAAAAACTAAACTAGAGAATTGGAGGTCAGGGGCATAGGGAGAGTGCAATTTAAAATAAGCTCAGGGAAAGACTCACTGAGGATGTGACATTGGAGTAAAGACCTGAAGTAATAAGTGAGGAGAGAAGCCATGCAGATCTCAGGAAAAACAGATTTCTAAGGAAGAAGGAATGTGGAGAGAAAAGGTCGTATTGGGGAGCATTCCTAGCACATAGAAGGTCCCTGAAGGACATCACTGTGGCTCGAACAGGGCAGAGCAGGTGAGATGGAGGTTAGAAGATCAGGCCAGAGGCAATGGAGTCCAATCTTGTGAGGACATGGAGGTTACTGTCAGGAAGCTGGCTTAGCTCAGGGTGAAATTGGGATGAGAGGGGTCTCAGTAAGGGCAGGGCAGGAAGACCAGTCAGGAGGCTGTAAAAGCAATAGAGATGAGGGAAGATGGTGGCTGGGACCAGAGCAGCAGCCCTGGAGGAGGTGAGATGTGATGGAATCGTAGTTACGTTCTGAAGGTAGAATTGACAGAATTTGGTGACAGATTGGATGGGAGGTGTGAAAGCAAGCGAAAAGGATGGTGTTACCATTAACTGAGATGGGGAAGATGGCAGAAGAATCAGGTTTGGCGAGAAAAGTTTTAGACATAGTATGTTTGAGATGTGTATTAGGATTTCAATGATTTGTTGATATTTGTAAGAATTTCATGTTTCATTTTTGGTAATTTGTAGGTATGAGGTTAAAAATTTTACAGAAGTGTTAATACTTTTATAAAACGTTTTATATACTTTTAGAAAAGTCAAAAATTTTGAATACTTTTATAAAACTCTACAAATTGTATACATATACACATTTAAGTTTCAGGAAAGTTTTCGTTATTGTATGTGTATAATAACATCACACATGAGATCTATTCTCCTAACAAATTTTTAAGTGTATAACACAGTATTGTTAACCACAGGTACAGATCTCTAGAACTTATTCATCTTGCAAAACTGAAACTTTACACTCACTAAATAGCAAATGGAGGGCAAGCGCCCAGATTAACCAGAACAAATGAACAATTGCCTAGAGGTCTCTGCCTTTTGCGCAGTTAGTGAAATCATGCAATCGGCGATACTGATTCTAAGAGCTATATGATCCACACACTCAGCTGCTTTCCAGTTTAGGGCAGAGATGACAGTCACAAATCCTGTAATCTAAGAAGGAAGATAAAAGGCAGATGTAGGCCTACAGAATGCTTGACATTTTCAAAAAGGAAAGATGCTCTGATAATGGGAAGCTTCAGTTATTAGCATTGGTAATGTTCACTTGAGACATTTTTGCAATGATGGAGACATAGATAATTAGTTGATGCACATTGGGGGTGTTTTCTGTTCTTGGGTATTTCAATAAACCTGTAGGTTATTACCTCATTGTAAGAATGAAACTTGGAGTAATTCTGTGTATGTGGGTGAAACGGAACGTAGTAGTGGGAAAATCCTTGTGCCCTAATACAAGATGGAAGCAGTTTCTTTCACTTGCTAGCTTTAGTGAGATTCATAATGAGTCCCTTATCTTAAAGTTGTCTATTCCTTTTGAATTGGAAATAACAATCTTCATTTTGTTGAGCTGTTAAAAGAAAGAAAAGATACAACACGTGGCACAACTAGTGGGGTAGTCAACATATTATAGAATTGATAGCTGCTATTATTGTATTTGTATTAATATTATTATTATTGTTATTATTTTTACTGCCACGATTTTTACCTTCATCTTTATCACTTAATGTGGCTATCTTAATAACATCACACGGCACCATGTCTACAAAGATTCCACTTCCATGTAGAGTAGAAAGCAATACAGGGGAAGACTGTTTGCTTTGGGCATTTGCAAATGACACATGTACCCAGCCCCCAACTGTGAATTTCTACTTTATCATTTTGTTTTATCTTATCAATGTACACATATTTTGTTCTTTCTCCTAAAATAGTTAAAATTACAGGAGGATAATTTTGGCATATGAATAGATTCAAAAGGATGCAATAATTGGTAGGTTTAGTCTTAATTATTAAACTGGCTTCCAAGAGCGGAGAAGCTGTCTCTTGTGCATAGTAGGTTATTAAACATTTGTCAAATCAGATTGTGTTGAACCCACTCAGTGCATTGATGATGGCTTCTCCTAGGGAATAGTAAATAAGCTGGCATAGCATGTGATATTTTAAGTGCAATTTGCTAATGAATTTCCAGATATTTTCAGGGAATTACCCTGAAAGTTTTCTTTCTGGGCACATGAGCTGCTATATTTTTACTCTATTAATAGAAATGTTTTGGTGAAACTGCCACACATTTAGGCTAAAGTTAAAGAGGGAAAGAAGTAATGAATTATGAAGATAAAATGCCTACTTTATGTCTACAATAACTAAAACCTAAAATAATTTTTAAAAATTTTTTATAGTTTGATTTCTTTTCTGAAGAGCAATGTATATTCAACATCACACGGTAAATGCTACTGACAGGTTTCAGCTTCATATTGGTTTGAGGATGCGAGTGGAAGCTGGCCCAACAATAACCGATAGCTGCTTTTTGCACAGGGAAAGAGGAGTTCTTTTTTCTTTTTCTTTTCCTTTTTTTTGTTCTTGTTTTTGAGACAGGGTCTCACTCTGCCACCCAGGCTGAGTGCAGTGACGTGATCTCACCTCACTGCAACCTCTACCTCCCAAACTCAAGTGATCCTCCCACCTCAGCCTCTGGAGTATCTTGGACTACATATGTTTGCCACCATACCCGGCTAATTTTTGTATTTCTTTTTTTATGTAGTACTTGATACAGTCATCGTAACTCTGACATATCCAGCTCTTTTACAGAGAGAAGCAGAATGGCATGGATAAATTTAAGCTATTAGGATTTTTTCTACAGGGATTCTTATTTTATTTATTTACTTTTTAAAATTTTTTGAGACAGGATCTCCCTCTGTTGCCCAGGCTGGAGTGCAGTGGCACAATCATGGCTCACTGCAGCCTCAACCTCCCAGGCTCAAGTGATCCTCCCACCTCAGCCTCCCAAGTAGCTAGAACCACAGTCACACACCACTATGCCCAGCTAATGGTAGAGAAGGGATCTCACTATGTTGCCCAGGCTGGCCTTGAAGTCCCAGGCTCAAGTAATCCTCCCTCCCCAGGCTTCCAAACGCTGAGGAGACAGGCATGTGTCACCACACCTAGTGACAAGGCTTCTTAACCACCTAGGATGCTTGTTACTAGACTGTCACATATAATTTTAAAAATTGTTTAGATGTCTGTTAGTACATACAATTTAAATAGTATTTGTTTTTGAGATGAGTGACAAAATAGGATTGAAAATCATTTGTCAAGCAAATTTTTTCTAGGTTATTTTTAGGAGAACATTATTCTTTCAGCAACTGGTATTTTATTTTACTTAGGGGACAGATGACATTTTGTGATTTACAAAAAATAAACAGTAATGGGGAAATTTAAAAAGAAAGATAATGGGGAAATATCTATAGTGATCAGAGCACATGAAGACTCTTCTCTCAGGAGTAGAGAAGTCACTTCTTTTTTTATCCTCCTCCTATACCAGGTTGGAAATTACATAGGAGGGAATATTTGTTCAGGGTGAGACTAGAATCTAAAATAGTTCATCCTTATGTCACCTTCTGGTGTTCTAGAAAAAACTCAAAGCTAAGATAAAGTATTCTCTCCGGCCTAGTGGCCTCTGGGTAATAAAGCAAAGGGTTAAGAGATGTGTAGTTTATGGTTTTTCTCTATATTTTGCAGGGCCCTATTTGAAGTCCCCAAACCTCAGCAACTCACAACTCTCAGCAAATCAATACAAATAGCATATTTTCTTTAGAAAGAAATCCCATGACACTTTACAACCCCTATCAGTACAAATACATTCATTTCTACAAATCAGTTATTTCAAATGTCAAACGTTATTCTTGATTTGTTTTCTTCTTCTTCTTTTCCACATAATTTTACATTTATTTCATTTAAATGACTTTTTGGGATTTTAATTCTTTTTCTTGTTTCCTGTCTTTTATAATCCATTTCAATTCCAATATTTCTTTTATTTTGTGTTTGTTCTGTTCAGTTTGCTAGCAATTACTTAAAATGTCTGGGTATTTCAAATAAAAGTAGACGAGAGAAACACATTTTCAAAACATGGTACATGGTTCAACAGATTAAATGGGATAAAGAAAGATCGGGAAGGGGGAAGGAAAATGACTGCCCAGTAAAAGCCTTTTTAGCAAATCATACTGAATCTCATTAATAAAGAATACATCCACTGAAGCTGTACAATCAATCTGCCATGTGCATTAGTGATGTCTAGTCCAATTCAGGTAGAGAAATTGTTCTCTAAGTGTCAGTCGGCTGCCAGTCAAATCACAAATACCAGTAATACATGCCATGAGGAATTTCTCCTGACTCATGATGAATTTTTTTCAGAGGGTTAGACTGGAATAAACAGGTAAAAGGGAAGAATGATGTCTGTCTGAATGAACACCACCAGCAACAGCAAAAAAGGACAGATAACTGGAGAGATAAGCAATAGGCAAGGACGCTGTGAACCGATCTATTATAAAAAAAAAAAAAAAAAAAAAAAAAAAACTGGCAGGGAGTAATTCAACTACACACCATTGCCAACAGTGTCAACTAAAAATACAACTGGTAAAAAGTATAGTCAATACAAAATTTGCAAAGTCAGATGAGGGCATCACTGTAGTGTAGAGATATCCTTCAGGTGGAAACTCTCAGGCACGAGACAAGGAGAATAAAGGAGAAAAGGAAACAAAGTAACAGAACCCTTCCACGAATATTTTAATGACAGCATCTTAGTCTGGTTTCTAATCGTGAACAATTCTTTTTAAAGATAGATACTATGACTAGTATTCTTCCCAATGGCTAGCTATCAGAAGCTCTCATTATTATAAACAGATGTTATTAAAAGACACTATAAAATATGGCTTTCTGATACTCTGGTTTGAGTTGACACCATAGGAGTTTTCTAAAGAAGTCAATCAGTGTCACACATACCAGAAAATAAAATCACTTGCTTCTGAGCCTATAGTGGAAGGGAAAGTATTCTACCACTTCTTACAAGATTAGAAGTCTCCAAGGAGAGATGGTGCATATAAGAGAGCATTTTGGAATGAGGTGAAAACACGAAGCCTGTGCAGTTATATGATTGCATTAAAGAAGAGGAATGAAAGATTAGGATGGTATTGGGTTTTAGGAAGGAATGCCATGTGGCTTGTGGATTTGTCATTAATGCAGTGACCCTGTCTATCCAAGTCATTCCATTTCAATGTGACTTAGAATTCTAAAAGAAAGTCAGCTTAGAGGTGTCAACGCAGCCCCCTGTGTAAGCTGCCTTCAGCAAAGAGCCTCTATCTTTAATTTAACACAATTGGCCATCTTGGTTTGAGACAGACTGTGATTTAGTTAACATGAAAACAGCCTGACTGACCTCTGTCACCCCAGGATTGAATGAAGAGTTCAATTCAGGCTTGATGGCGTGTATGAACTATTCTAGGAACTATGACTTGGGAAAAAAATGAAATGGCCTCAGTGAACATGTGGAGGAATAAACAGATCCCTCATATTGTGGTCTGGTGTTTGCCTAGACAAGTGTATGCATGTTTATTTTTTAATGATGTGCTTTAACAATGCATGCATGTTATGTTACCTCAGTCACACAGATAAAACCCTATTTTAGTGACAGGCTCATAATGCTCAACCTAATACAGCACAATAAAACTATCTCCATGTGCCAACTAGCAGCTCTTGTTAGTTGCTGATAAGGATGCAACGTATTCTGGCAGACAAGAAATTGTACATAATAGATACATTCACTAGTTTCAACTCCTTGAGCAGTCAATTTAGTTAATAAAAACCTCACCTTTTTACTACCTGCATCATGAAGGTATTATCAGTGATGGAAATATATGATCTTTTTATGAAATTTTCTAAGATAAAGATGCAGAGATACTTTATTTCTCATGTTGATAACACAGTCCCTAAGATACTTGATGAAATGTAATATCATGAATTCAAGATTGAGACTGAATATCTCAAAGATGACATTTTATTTTATTTTGTTTACATTCATATCTAAACTTTGGGGAAAAAGAGTCTCTCTCAACTCTTTCAAATTAATTAACGTAGATTTTAAAAAGTGAACTAAGAATATGTTATTTTGTAACAAATGTGATAGCAGGACAATGAACTAATTAAAATTTAAGTTTTTATCAAATTGTTTTTCTTCTGAGGTATAAGTAAGTCAAATTAATCAATCTCATCTGCTTACTTTCTTTTAATATTCTCCAGCTTCAATTTGTTTTATTTGAACTTTAATTATCATCTCTGAGCAAAGCAAATAACTTAATAAGTAATATAGCACAACACTTCTAAGTGCTATAAGAAGAGTCATCCATTTTACTTAGCTCATAAATTAACATAGAAATTTTAAATTTTTTTTAATATTGGCTTTTGAGACCTAAAGTCCGAGTTATGATCTAGTATTATTTTTATTAAGTCCTTACATTTCAATATCTTCACTATAAATGCCATAAATGCATTGGTTTAGCAATGCATTTACCTATATTTATCCATCTAAACTACAAAGTCAAAAAGTCAATATGAAGGTTTTGGAATTCCCTCAAATTGTAATTTCCTCTGTTTTATTTAATTTATTTTATATTTATTCTATTGTCTTCTGCTACTCTCATTGACTTAGTTCTCATAAATCCAAAGCAATATGTGGATATAAATTGAATATAAAGTAAAGTAAAAAAGGAGATTATAGGTCAAGAAATGTTAACCCATTCACTAAACAGCCAGATTTTGTTTCCATCTTCTCTAGTCTCTGAACTAATAAGTTTGCAAAATGCTTGTTAGAAGTAATCAGGAAAGGAAATCTGTGTAGTTCTATGGAGTATAAAAAAAGATTGAGTTCATTTCTATCATATTGAAAGTGGTATGTCTAAACTGACACATAATCATTATAGAAACATTGCTTTTCTAGAAGCCAATCTTTTGGCAACCTCAACTATAGAAACTGATTTTTTTTTTAAAAAAGAAATAGAGCTTTCAGAAAAAGGAGACAGAAACATGTAAGGTCCCTAGCACACTCATGTCTGTGAACTGGCCATGTAATCTCCCACCGTTGAGTCCTTGAGGGTATTGCTCACACAGCTACAAGAGAAGGAATCAGGTGCATTCCTATAAAAGGTACAGTCATCTGCCAGGCTGGTTCGTTTTAAACTAGTCAGCTTGGCATATCAGCATTTATACTTTTCTTTTAGCTTCTGTGTGTGTGAGTGTGTGTGTGTTTGATCTATTGATGTTTTGATGGATTACACACAGAGCATATCTCACTAGGAATTTATCCAACAAGTAAGGGCACTCTGGTTATTAAATTGAGGTCTCATGTTAGAGGCCATTAAGCAAATTATTTAGTGCATTCTGCTTTAGAAGGCAAGGGCACAAGTACAGTATTTTATAACTGGCTAATTTCATGCTGCAATTAAATTCTTGACACACACTTGGAATGGGAAACTTAATGTGAAGGGGAAATTAAAGAGGCCTTTCTATTGTCGAGTTTCTGTTTGAAAATGGACTTTTCTAAGAGGCCTATCTAATATGTTTAAAAATACACTTCTTTTTCCCTGTGGTAGGATGGAGACTACTGTTGTGTAGAGAATAATCGAAGAGAAATAAATGTTTGTGTTTTTAGAATTACGTTAGGATTTTATACAACCACCAAGGGTTTTATTATAATAGATTTTAGCAGGCACATTAATGAAGAGGTTTTCAAGGGAAACTCTTTTGTTTAAGTAATGAAACTGTACTAATTGGACATACATGTCATATAAGTGTATTATTTTCAGTTTGATGACTGGATTGTGAAAAAGAATTAGCGTGTCATTGTATGAGAGAGAGAGAAAGAAAGAAATGAAGGGAGAGAGGAATAGTTAAGGGTAAGCTCAAGTTTAAATTCATTACAGTGAGAAACATCAAGATGAAAAAAATAAAGACGTAGTTTGACAGGAATTAATTCTTGACAATTGAAATTTAAAAATTATAACATCTCCTAGAAAATTAGCTACATGTTATACTTATCTTTGCTTTCTTTCTCTTTTCTTTTTTTTAAAAAAATTCTATTTAATATTTTCACCTCAATCTATAATATAATGTAGCAGTGGGATCTGTAGAGTCAGACTTCCTTCCAAGCCACATTTTACCCTCATTCTTCCTGGCTGTGTGATTACGGACAAATTACTCAGACTCACTGGGCTGAAGTTTTCTCCATGTAATATCAGTACCTACAGATTAGGATGTTGTAAGAAATAAATGACTTTAGACACAATGAAAGCATAAAAGAGAATCCACGGTAAGTGCTAAGTCAGTATGAACTCTTATCCACTAACGTACCCACAACATGAGGGCAGGAACTTGCTTTGCGCATCCACTGCACTTGGAACAGGGGACACTCAATAAGTATATCTGAGTGATTGATTCAATGATTGATATCCTGAGATTTTATTAATGAATGAATAGGAAGCTAGTCATGTGGTGTAATTTGAGGAAGTGCTTACTCAAGCCTTACCCTGAGAAAATACCTCTCCTGAAATGCCTAAAGCCATAAATCCCCAAATTATGAAACGATTCTTTTGGCTTGCGTATTTGTTCACTTTTAATAAGACAAGCAAAGAGATAACATATTAGTATAGTTTGATGATTATTAGTCACTTCTGCCTGACTATGCGTGATTTTATTAGACCCACTCCACATAATAGGTGAGAGAGCACTGCAATTTTAAGGGAAAATAGAAGCAGCAAGAAGACTGTGAAATAAAAAGAGTGGCCCTGAACCAGTAGCTAATCCCCTATTTTACAATTTTTCTCAGATTTGGATTAATATGTAATGTCATCCAAGCAGGAAAAGCGAGTTACCTGTGGTCATATAGCAAGTCACTGCTGAATTTAAAAGAGAAATAAGACTAGTTCCAACCAAAATTATTCTGTTTAGTTTAGATTTTTATTGGACATAGGAATCAGTTGGGCAATCAAACCTAGAATCTTTGTGTAAGAAAAATGGAAAGTTTAAAAACCTCCTAATGACCTCTGAACAGAAAAGCTACCTGTCATCCTAAAAGTTTATCCACGCAACTCCAAAATAGATGGAGAAATGTTAGGGAATATTCAGATTGGGTAACTATTCAATCTTACCCCAAATAGTCACCCTCCAGAATTTAACGTCCCAGAGATTGTCCACAAAAGGGACACTTTTCTTAATGTGATACTAAGTGGGATACAAATAATGACACTTCATCAAACTGTGTAATTTTAGTCAAATACATTTTTCCTTTTAATATCACAGTTTCCTCATCTGTGAAAATCACAATCCCAATGTCCGTCTTGACAGATTGTAGTGAGGACTAAATGGATCATCAGTATTGCTGGACGGGTCACTGCTCTCCAGCCATAGAGAATATGTAGTCCTCCTGCAAGTTTAGCCTCTGCTCACGTCTGTGTCCTTTCCATCATTCACCACCCATGTGGCTCCTTCCCTGTCCAAGTCCCTGTGGCTCTTTCAGGACTCAGCCCAAGTGGTATCTCACTGAAACCTTCTCTGGTGTTCACAGGCATTGTTGTTTGCTATCTTTTATTTTGGTCTACTAGCATTCTTTACATAATCTACATAATTCTATTCTGAGTTTAATGCATCTCCTCTAATCATTTTCTTTCCATGCATAAAATTAAAAGTGAGCCAAATAATGGCCAGATCTGGCACAGAATCCCTTTTGAACAAATGAGAATCTAATAACCTGGAAGATTTGTAAAGTGATTCAGATCTTTGCTGGTGTCTCTGGAAGAATACCCAAAGGAGCATTTTATTCCAAAACAAAAAACCAAAAAAACAATGACTCTCTTTCCTACCTATAAACTCCTAAGAGTCCCCATACCAGCCAACCCAATCTTCCCTCTCTCTACTCCTCTCTCTGGTTAAGCTCATTATTGTGCAGATCAAGGTAACATTTCTGGATTTGGAGGATCTGATGGGTATGCAAAAGGGGTTGATTTTTCCTCTTTCAGTCTTTGAAAGATATCTGAACTCTGTACAAGAGAGTAGGTCCCTGGGCTGACCTAGTAAGAAAGCATTCTCCTTTCTTAGGAAGAGAAGAATCAATGAAGTTTATTGTCATTTATAATTTAAAATATTCATTTTTGTCCCAGCCATAGTTGATTATTGCCCTCTCTTCCCTGCTGGCCTTTGAATTCTTTTTCAATATAGGAATCCAGGGGAAACCTGGAAAGATTACTTGAAACTTGAGTTCTGAATATCATTTGGCAGCTCTGCTCTTTAAAAACTTCCTCTCACTTCCTGTGTTTTCCTACTCAGGTAACTTCTAATTCATAGCTCAGCAAATATTTTCAGATAGTAATAATTTGATTATTTTGGGCATTTGTACCATAAGGCAACTACCCAGTTCCGCTGTTGTAGCATGAAATTGCCCTCAAGGCTACTTAAATGAATGAGAGTGGCAGTGTTTCAGTAAAACTTTATTTACAAAGACAGGTGACAAACCGTATTTGGCCTGCAGTTCATAGCTTTCAAACACCCGCTACTACTCTATCCATTCAGTTTGTTGACCTAATTATCATCACCTAGGCCAATTCTTTGGAAGGGATTTCAATGTATTCTGGCCTTCCCAAATGTGATTCCTGGGAAAGCATCAGGAAACTGGGCTTTAGAATTGCATCTGTGGTTGAGCTCTTTGGATTATTGATCCACATACACAGTAAAACTTCAAGAACATCTTGGGAAATTTTTAAAGTTCTAGGACAGCTAGTTTTTAAAAATTTGCATAATGTAAGAGAGAAAAATGTAAGTAACCATAAAGAGACCATAATAACTGATGACATTGATTTAGTGCTTATTATATAACATATCCTATAAATTCTTTTCATGTTACATCCATTTAATCCAGATAATATTTCCATGAGACAGATTCTATCATTTGTTTTATTTAAGCTGAGTCTTAGAGACTTTAAGAAATTCTCCAAGATCATATCATTAGGCAGTGGCAGAATTAGGGAAAAGGTCAGATGTATCTGACTCCAAAGAACAGTTATGAAAAAGGAAAGAGAGAATAAGAAATAATGCATTATTTGGCTGGGGGTGGGGAGGGGGGATTTAGGGACAGGTAATGGCCTGCCCATCAGTTTCTTGTATATGAATCAAATCTGGCAGACCACGAAAGAAACCACAGCAGGATTCCAAATTCACAGTTCAAATGCTAAGCTTGCATTTTGCATAGTGATACTGGATAACCAAGAGGACCTTCTGAGCACTTGAAAGTTTCCAAAGCCACGAACTGGTACTTGGGACAGCTTTCACATCGGATCCATAATAGTGTATTCAGATTTTCACAAAGTTCAGCATACCCGGAATTCCTTGCAATGTCTCTGGCATTTTGCATGGGAATATTTTGAAAAACAAAGAAAAATCATTTTCTTTTGAAATCAATAATATTCAGTTAGCTAAAAATCTCACTATAAAATAAATCTCAGCATAGCAAAAGAGAAAACAATAAAACTGAGGTTAATATATTTATTTAATTGTGTACTGATAATCCATTGACTATTTTAAGATAAATTATATTTGAGGAAAAATGATAGATATAGCACATATGTTTGCAGAATCTAGGGTGAGCCCATGCATAAGTGCTGAATATTCAACCAAAGCTCCATAAAGCTTCCTCTTGCAGTGATTTTCTTTTCAGTATTAATTTGAATTCTGGTGCATCTATGATAGAGCAGCATATCAGGAAAAAAAGCATCAGTTCCACACTATGTACTTACCATGGCAACCCCAGCGTCACATGGTACACATGCTAGTTTGGAGCCAAAGAGCTTCACGGGCTCTTAAGCAGACACACACACAGCCACCTGGTCATGTGACTCTGCCTACAGTCAGGGCCTTTGCCAGGAAAATGTGTCAGCGTAAACTGATAAACTCTGGATTATTCTGATTCCTGCAACTCTCTGCTTTTTAAAAATCTATTCACTCATATTTATCTCTCTCTCTCTTCCTCTCTTCTTCTTTGTCTCCCTTATTTTTCCTTCTTTTAGATATAGAATACAATGATTAAACGTTTATTTGCCAACTTAGATTTTCTCAAAATAATCCTTTCTATTGAACTCACCATGACTGGATAAAAATGTTTTTCAATGTCCAGGACCTTATTAATTTCCCCCATCAAAATCTTAGAACATGAATAACATGAAGCCTTTTCAAATATAGAATAATCAGACATGTCGACAGCACAAATTATTGAAATATGCACACGTTGTTTAGATTCCCTTCTTCAATTTATGAGGGGATATTATTTTCTTAGCCATTATTTTAATAGCATCAAAGTTATTTATTAGGTGAAAGGTGATCTATTCATGTATCAGATATTCAATTTGCTAGCTGCTTCTGTTATGGTGGATGATACCACTAACATATACCACACACTGACAAAGTGCCTGCCACTGTACAAAGTGCATTGCATATATTAACTCACACCCCACCGCAATATGAATTAGTTACTATTATTATTTCCAGTCTACAGATAAGGAAACTGAGGCCCAAGAGCTCAGTTATTAATCAACACATCAGGGATTTGAACCCAAGAAGCAGTGCCCTAACTAGAATGCTATTTTTTTTTATTAAAACCAAAAACAAAGAAAAATACAGACATAAATAGGAAAATACAGCAAACAAAACAAAAACAGATGTTAAACTCTGGGATGGACCATGTGAGGTAATGCGTAAGTTAATTGGCTAGATTTAGTCATTCCACAGTGTATACAGACCAAAATATCATGTCTTACACAACAAATGCATTTAATTTTATCTGTCAATTTAAAAAACAAAAAAGTAAAAGATTAAATTGAGGATTGGGCAATGAAAATGTACATTCAGAGGGAAGGAAAGATGTAAAAATTTAGTGGCCAAAAAAGAGCTTGTTCACGTGTTCTCCAAATTATTACGTCATTTAGATTGATTTGACTCACATTAAACATGTTCAAATATCTCTAAAAAGTAAAATGATAAAATAAAATAAATTATATGGTACATATCAATTCTATTTCTTGAAAATTGTGATGAAACTATAGAAACTCTGTATTTTTCAGAAGTTATTTCAAATGCCAGACTATTATTTTAATCCACTTGGATCAAATACATCACAGTTACGTGATCTCCATATGCTGCTGTTGTAGAGAAATCATACCTCATCAACAAACGGTAGACCGTTGGCATTCTTTCAGACTTTCCGTTTACATATTGTTTTAATTAACAAAATTCCATTTTCTAGTTGTTTTTTGGGACTCTGCTTATCTAGTTTAAGCTTTATGAACATAAAGGCAGCAGATTTTACAAACAGGCAACTCCCAAGATCCTGTGTAGGGTAATTAATGATTCTTGTGATTTGTGGTAAAGCTTTGAACTTCAAGGGAGTCTATTTTAAATTTCCAATGTCAGTCAATCAGACTGATGCAATTTCTCAAGTAATCACATTTATGTGCAAATGTTTTTAGTTAACAGTCATTGAATAAATGTCTTTCTCTGAACTCTCTCTCTCTCTTTTTCTCTTAAATGAGCTTGTTTGCTTGCAACCACTTTGGAAATGATCCAGAACAAAATGTCATTAGCATGTTCCAGGAACTCATTAGCAAAATGCATTTATGCATTAAGAAGTCCACTTATAAGGCAAGCCATGTTCCATCTACTGTGAACACAGAAATGTTGAGGAACTGAACATGGGAAGGGTTGACCAAAAGTTCCTATCAATGAGCAAAGTCATCAGACTTACATTAAGTGTGAGAAAATAATAATTTTATAATTTTATACTGCAAGAGTGTGTGTGGCCATATAATTTATAACAATGATAGGGTTTTTTTTGTTGTTTGCTTGTTTGTTTTCAGATGGAGTCTCGCTCTGTCGCCCAGGCTGGAGTGCAGTGGCGCGCTCTCGGCTCACTGCAAGCTCTGTCTCCCAGGTTCACGCCATTCTCCTGCCTCAGCCTCCCTAGTAGCTGGAACTACAGGCCTACACATGCCTGCCACCATGTGCGCCTAATTTTTTTTTTTTTTTTGGTATTTTTAGTAGAGACGGGGTTTCAACTGTGTTAGCCAGGATGGTCTTGATCTCCTGACCTCGTGATCCACCCACCTTGGCCTCCCAAAGTGCTGGGATTATAGGCGTGGGCCACCGCACCCGGCCAACAATGATAGGTTTTAAAGCTCTTGACTGTGGTGACTGATCAGGGATATTATATATACATTTGTACTGTGTTATATATGTATGTTCAGATTTGATAGAAAAGGCAGTGTAAATAAAATCAACTTTATATATATAAATTTATGTATATATGTGTGTATATCTATTATATAGCTATATAAATATATATATAGAGATATAGATATGTTTATATATCTATATATAAATTTATATTTAGATAAATTGCTTATATAAATATATATAGCTATATAGATATCTCCCCTACCAGAACATCTTGAGAGCGGGAGTTATATCTAATTCTGCTCTGTACTTTCCAAAATACCACCTAGGATGCCAATTCAACTGTTGTAACAAAGGAAAAAATAACCTTGACTTAAGTAAAGTAAAAGACTCTTCCCTCCCTTCTCTGTGTGATAGTCTAAGCATAACCAGTCCAGGACTGATATGGCATCTCCACCATGTTTTAGGTCCCGACTCCTTCATATTTTTCTCACCTATCTTCTCCATACAAATTCCCTCTTGTGATCTAAAAGACTGCTCCATCTCCTTCTGCCATATCTGCATTTTAGCAGTCAAGTAGGGGGAAGGGGAGGCAGGTTCCTTTATTCTACAGTATGTTCAAAAATTGTACACTTCCCTTTCACTCATAAACCATATGCCCTGGCTGGGTCACATGACTATGCCTAGCTGTAAGGGATGTTGGGAAGTATAGTTTTTAGCTCAGCAAGGAAATGAATATTGGTTGAGCATCTTGAATTATTGGTTCGAAAATACTTTTTTAAAAAATCCTATGAAATGTAATTAATATTTCATTAAATATTTATTGTAAGTTTACCAACTTCATTAATTGTTTAATTATGTATTCACTAAGAAAGCCATTTTTAGCTGGTTGCAGTAGTGCATGCCTGTAGTCCCAGCTTACTCAGGAGGCTAAGACAGGAGGATTACTTGAGCCCAGGAGTTCAAAGCTGCAATATGCCAAGATTGTGCCTGTTACTGCACTCCAGCCTGTGCAATGCAGTGAGACCCTATCTCTTAAAAAAAAAAGCAATTTTTTTGGAAAACAATATTTTCACTGAATATCCTCCCTTTGCCAAAATCCTGGCATATGCATATTTGCCGAAAAAATTTATAGTTAACCATAAATTAAACAAGAAATGTATAGTCAAATACTTCAAAGGGCAAATTTAAAAAATATTTAAAATATATATAGCAAAATATGATATTAAGTGATATGTATGTCTATTTTAGTTTGTATGAGTAGAGTAGGGAAGTTCCAAAACTAAGTGATTTAATGGTCTTCAAATATTTTTAAATAGTCCTGAGTAAATGATTTTAAAAAATTATTCAGGTGTGATGGCGGGCGCCTGTAGTCCCAGCTACTCTGGAGGCTGAGGCAGGAGAATGGCGTGAACCAGGGAGGCAGAGCTCACAGTGAGCCGAGATCGTGCCACTGCACTCCAGCCTGGGCGACAGAGCGAGACTCCGTCTCAAAAAAAAAAAGAAAAGAATTATTAGAGTCAAGCAGTTGAAGTGATAACACATCAGGTGTTTCATTAAGCTATATTTTGCAAATATCAGTATTTAGGGGATGTAAAATGGAATGTGAATAAAATGATTTGGAATAGCATGTATCTCTATAATTACCGAACCAGGGACCAATATATTTTAATAAAGAGATCTATCACCACAACTGCCCATGAGTTTCTTCTATTCAGTAGTAAGGGAGGGTTTGTGTGAATATTGAAGAGAACAGCTCTTTGTTTTACCTTCAGAAGAGTTAGGGAGGAGAACCTAGCAAGGTTGTCTGTGATGTAAATGACACAACGTAAAGACAGCCCAGTACTCTGGAGCTGCATTAGGTAAGATTGGGAGCTGTCCAGTGGCGTCAGAGACAACTGCCCCTCTGCCCTCCACTACAGCAGCATCCTAGGGGGCTTCAAAGCTGCTTAAACATTTCTGTCAGCCCACAGCCACAGTAGCACCAGCTTTTCCACGTGTAAATGAAGGAAACAAACCTATTTCTTTCATAAAATTCTAGCACAGATTTCAGTATTGGGGGACAAGACCTGGCTGTTCTTAGAGTTTAGAAGTGTGACACTTGGGCAATTAAAAGTAGAGGCTTGAAAATTAATTCTTTGAGTTTTCATGAAGAGAGAAGCAGTTTTTTGAAAACGTTCATGCATTCAACTGATACTGATCGATTGTCCACTCTGTGCCCACGTTATTAGTGGGCACTGGAATGTATACCATGAACTTAGAGGTGCTGCATTACACCAGCTGGTATGTCCTAATAATGCATTTTCTCTGTGAATTTCTCCTTTGCAGACTGTACACTGTCTTATTTCATAATACAGAAATACATGGACAGTGCCATTGTTGTAGATGGTACACGTTTCTATATTATCATTTAATGTATTTGACACGTTTCATTAAGTGAATCACACCACCATTTTATATATACACGTGTGTGTGTACATACGTGTAAAACTGATACAGGTATGTTCAAAAAGCAACTTGATATATATATATATAATCAGACTTGTGGAATACATCATATATGATTAGACTTGTCGAATACCTCAATGCTGAATTGATCCTTTATTAAGAAGAATATTATTGTTCTTGAAAGCTATTGTGCAACTAGCTGAGTGTGTTCTCCTAGCCAAGCCTGAAAAGTGTCCTGATATATAAAAAGTTTATTTTATCTCATGGTACTACTGTTCCTGCATTTTGACCCATTTTGTGACTTCCTTATTGGCCTTTTATAAACATGATGTTTTGTGTGTTTTGCTTTTTTTCGGTGACACTTCTCCTCTGAATTTATATCCCAGACAGTTGCTATTTGCCCTCAAAGTTCTTGAATAATCAAATAAGCATAGAAAGTAAATTAAGCAAAGGCATACATGAATAAAGGCATCATTTTATTTTATTGAATACATAAGGCAGTAAAGAATCGGGTAAGAAACAGAAAGTGACCCATATAAAGAGATAAAAAATATAAGTCTACTGAAACTCAACTGTGCCCGTGTTATAAATACAAATGAAAGTGAGTTCAATTGGAAACTCTTGAGAGTCAAATGATCTTTCACACAACCGTTAAAGACTTCAAAAGAAGTCATCAAAGTGGAGGTTAAATTGGCTTAAGTTTTTAATTTGACATGACTGGTCCAATACTCAATATTTCAAATCTCATGCCTGTATCTGCTTCTTAATTTAGTTTTCCTTGAGCAGAATAAATTGTGTATCATTCCTAATTATTAAAATGCTTATGAGTTTTCTACATATTGGTATTTCTTTTTCTAATTAATTTCCCTGTAAAATATCCACTTCAATAACCTGAAGGGATGAATTTATATTATAGCAGTTACTCTTTTTGGCTTTATTTCTCAGTCATATTTATGCACATGAATGCAAACACAAGCATCCACACGCATTCACCTAGCTATTAAACATATATTTACTACATGATCATGAATGCTAGTAGTAAAGAACTTGGGCCCTCGAAACCGACAAATCTGGATTTAATTTTTGGCTCCATCTCTCACCATTCTTCAACATGAATTTGTTCATTTGTAAATGAGATGTACTATCTCCCTTATGGGGTGGTTGCAATCATTGAATGAAGCGATGCAAGAACTATGTCAGATATTAAGAACTAGGAAATATAAGATAAAATTATTTAGTGATCACCTACTAGGCACCAGATACTGTAGTTTGCAGTTGTGTTGTGGACTCCATCCGGTCTAGCCCCTACACACCCATTTAGTCAGTTTAACATATGGAAACCAGATTAATTGGTCAGATCATGTCTCTGCCTTGACTGTTTCTGTGCTTTCCTTTTGCCTGTAAAATAAAGGTCAAACAATCTTTAAACATGTATCAGTTTCCTTGGGCTGCCCTAATAAAGTACCACAAACCAACTGGCCTAAACAACAAATATTTATTGTCTCACAATTCTCGAGGCTAGAAGTTCAAGATCAAGGTATTGGCATTGTTTGTCCCTGGGGTTTGTGAGGAAGACCCTCCCTAGCTTGACATGGTTTGCTGGCAATCTCTGGCATTCCTTGGTTTGTGGAAGCATCACTCTGATCTCTGGTTTCATCTTTACCTGGCATTTTCCCCATGTGTGTCTGTGTCCAAATTTCCCTTTTCAATAAGGACACCAGTCACATTGGATTAGGGGCCTACCCTCTTCTAGTATGACCTTATTTTACCTAATTATATTGCAATGACCTTATTTCCCCATGAGGTCACATTCTGAGGTACAGGGAGTTAAGACTTCAACATATTAATTTTGAGGAGGACACAATTAAACCCAAAATATAAAACTTGCTACAACCTGACCCCAAACCCAACTCTCTAACCTAACTCTGATAGTTTTCTTCTGTATAGTCAAAAAAAAAAAAAAAAAAAAAAAAGAAGAAGAAGCAGCCTCCCGGTTTCTTCTCAGGTAAAATTATTCTGCTTTCTTTGTCCCCATCTTCACTCCCACTGTCTCTGGCTTTATCCTATTCCTGCTGAAAAGACTCTGCTCTGAACTTCTGCCATATCAGAGCCTCATTCCTTCAAATGGGAGCTGGTGGTGGGGCTGAGGGACTGGATACCCACCAGGGCAAGGCATGGCTTGAGTAGCCGTAGAAGTCACCCTGAGGAATTTTCAAAATGGAATTCGTTATTCAAAGGAAAAGAAGAACCGAGCTATGAATTCATCAAACTATATATATATATATATATATATATATATATATATATATATATATATATATATGTATATGGCACCCAAGCAATATAAATTAGAATAATCTTGTTATTTGGTGTCTAGTTTCTAAAACCAAGCAGCCATCTTTTCTGAAGAGGTAGTGGGCTGGACTGGAGCATGGGCACTTCACAGGTAGTCCTCCACAGCCACGTGGAAAGGCTTCATGGCAATCATATAACTGTTTAAGCTTTGGAGGACTCAGTATATGACAGCTGTGAAGGATACTTTCTGCTCCTGCGTTTTAATCATCTAAAGAGAAAAACAGATATGAATTGTTGGTATTACCATATACTGAAGGAGGTTTGTCAGCATGAGCTATAAGGTAGCTAGGCTATTTCTGTCTACAAGTAAAAATCATTTCATCTGGCTGTGATAACTGAGGATGTTTGCATGACCTTCCCCACTTTCAGATCACACTGCTTGTAGATCACAATTGTTTCATGTTTTCCCTTCCTCCCACTAATTGGAACAAAGTCACAATGCATGGTAATATTTTGAACTCATTTCAGAAAGGAAGGGCACCTCTCCACCACCATGCCAAAAAATAAAATAAAATAAAACCAACATATCTGCAAGTGTAAATGAGGTCTTCTTTCACTTGCATCAAACAGTGGGCTATGTGCTTCACGTAAACATCTGATTTAATCATCCCTTCAGATGAGGAAGCTCAGGTTTAGAAAGGCTAAGTAAGGTGACCAACATGAAACAGTGGGTAAGTTTCAGAAATCATGTCAAACCTAGCCCCATCTGACTCCATAGTTCATGCTTCTATCTATTATATCATCTCAATTCTCTTTCTATATGCAGTTTATGAATGGGGACATCAATTCAAATAGCCACAGACCAGATCATGATAAAGCTTCACCAGTTACTCTACCTAACAATGATCTCTCTCTCTCTCTTCCTCTCCTTCTTACTCTCATTCTTGCTTTCTCTCTCTCTCTGAGCTAGTATAACATATACGTATGGCTGAAATATAGTAGCTTGGAACATGATTGTTTTCCTGTTACAAGGTTAGATGTTGAGTATGTTCCTAATAGCAAGTTTCATGTCTTATCTTATGTCTCTTGGATACTTTATTCTGCTCCGCCCAGTACCACATATCTAGTAGATGTGTTGAAACTCCCACTGATTGGTTCTAGATGTTTAACTTTATGAGTATAGATAAGTTTCATCTGAAAAACTGTCACATCAAGTAATGCCATGGACAAACTCAGGAACATTTATAATGCTATTGCAGTGGTGTAAAGAGACTGCCACAGAACAAAAGAGTCTGGCAAGTGCTTTAGCTTTATCAAAGATAGACACATCCTCCCATTCATCACAGTGCATTGCCTCTGCTATGGCATTATGGTGACAGGCTCATCCACTGAGCCCTGGATTGGAGATTCAAAAGCCCTATTTGGCAAGTATTGTGAAATCACTGACAAATGCCTGCTGCTGTTCAATAGCACTTTGCATTGATTTAATTTCCAAAGAGAAAAATATCAAGATGTATTGGTAGATAGTAACTTACATAATATCTTTCTGTATTTCCAAATGAAAGAATTAAGAATTAAAGATAGTAGGTATCTTTAAAATAGCATCATCAGAAGTCCAAAGGTAAAACAAGAAGACAATCTAAATTGTTTGTTCATTCATCTACTCATTTATTCAACACACATTTAGTTTACGCTGACCTGTTTTTTTGCACTAAGAATTATGATGGGGATATATATGTTTTGGAATTACACAGGTCATACATCTAAACCAGAATTAGAGTATCAAACAAGGTTTCCTGGGAAAATAAATACATAGAGTAAGACCTACAAGATGAGTAGAAGAGTTTTCAAGGTCAAAGGAAGAAAAGTGCTCAGAAGTACCCAAGTATATGTGTTTAAGAGACTCAAAGAAGTGGTGTGACTAAAGGAGAATGTACTGGGTAAGTGAGATGCGCTGGATGGAAAGCGGGAGTCAGAGGATGCATACATCTGCATGTGAGTTGGTATAAGTTGGTGTAAATATTGCAGGGTGAGGCGGTAACAGTTGAGGACTGTTTGGGGACTGTGGAGGATCCACCAGTGCCCAGGATCTTGGGTTAGGCTATGAAGAAGGCAGACACCCAAGTGTATAAGGGTTGGGTTTTCATTAGGTGGATTTAAAGGGTGTACTTGAGGAAAGGAAGTTGAAGATATAGGAAAGAGCATAGTCGAAAAAATAGATCATGGATTCTAAGCCAAATAAAGAAGGGAATTAAGCCAGTGATGGCCTCATAGTTAGGGAAAAAGTAGAAAGGCTAAAATTTGGAGTTTCATTGAGATTAATGGACAAGGTAGTTGAACATGAGTAAGAGAAAAAGTCACTGAGAGTCCTGAAAGAATGGAAAATTGTGATTACAGAATAGGGTGTCTGAACTCATTTTTTCAGTGGTGGAGAGTTGTGGGTCACTACAGATCTCAACCTGGAGCCATAGAGGTGAGTCCCTGAATTTAAATAGAAGCAAATGTTTTTGGAAATTAGGACACCAAGGCAATGAGAGACAAGAATGTTGCATGAGTCCGTTTTCATGAGACATTGAAGATGTCCAGAATGATGGCAAGACATGGAGTGGAGGGGGACAACAGTGACCCACATTCCCTATCTTCAATAAATGGGGAAGGGTGAAAATAAGGGAAGCTAAGCAAATGTCAGGAAGCTCAAGGGAACAGTGTAATAGTTCATTCTCGTGCTGCTATGAAGAAATACCCGAGACTGGGTAATTTATTTTTATTTTTATTTTTTTGCTGTTGCAAGATTTAATAGAGTGAAAACAGAGCTCCCATACTGTAATTTTTAAAGAAAAGAGGTTTAATTAACTCACAGTTCTGCATAGCTGGGAGGCCTCAGGAGACTTACAATCATGGGAAGGCACCTCTTCACAGGGTGGCAGGAGAGAGAGTGAGTACAAGCAGGGGAAATACCAGAGGCTTATAAAACCATCAGATCTTGTGAGACTCACTCATTATCACTAGAACAGCATGTGGGAACCACATCCATGATTCAGTTCCCTCCACATGGTCCCACACTTACACATGGGGATTGTGGGGATCACAATTCAAGGAGAGATTTGGGTGGGGACACAGAGCAAAACCTTATCAAACAGCCATTTTTTTACATGAGGCTAGCAGACTAAATGCCTGGAAGCAGCATTTTGCAGGCATGGAGATGCTAATTCCACCTTCAGATCATAGGATGCACTGGGTAGAATAAATGAAGAGGTTTCAGTTAACACTAACAGTTAATGAGAGAATGACACAGTGAAAATATTAGCTGATGATTTCAGCAATGCTATGAAATCTGGTTTTGCCTGAATAATTTAGGGTGAAGCATGTATAAGACCTTTGGGATATGACAGTTTGTGTTCAAATATTCACAAAAAGCAAAGCAAAACAAAACAACTTCCTTGGAGAAGCGTTGTGGTTCTCTAAGGCTAAGGAGCAATAATAAATGCTCAATAAAGCCTTCTGAATGTACAGAGGATTTCGTTAATGTAAAACATGGGTTAGAGATGGCAGAGTAAAAAGACAAGTGCAAGAGGAGTAATGTAGGACAAGATCAAGTAGAGAGTGAAATAGATTGAGGTGCATTGATATAAAGCACAGACTTGAGGAAAGACAAAAGAGTATGGAGAAGAGCAAAAAAATAGGCTATTGCTGTGTCCAAGGAAAATTGAGCTGTGAAGCATGCTGGATTGAATTTATCTAACTTCTGGTTTGTCAAAAGTTCAGCTCTCCTGGTGGGTAGGAATAAGTTTGCCTAGAATTTTGAGAACCTGCAGCTTGGATGAATTGCCCTGATACTAGATGGGAGACTCTTCGCTTTAGAGACATCAAACAAAATCTGGCTGTCTCCATGTCTAGAATGGAGACACTAGTGTCAATGGAGGCTGGTGTCAAGGAGCCTTGGTGATCAGTGCTGTTCTTTATGAGTTACGTTCTGTGCACTGATCTACATTACTATCTAACCATAACTCTTTTCTGATGCAAACTGTGTCATGGCCATCCTCTGTGATAAGTGGCATCCTTTGGGCCCCCAAGGATTGCAGTAATGAGAATACTGTGAACTAGGGTGAGTCCTTAAGAGCTACGTATTCCACAAGCATGAAGCTCTGCAGGTCAGTGAATCCCTCTGCAGAACTAACACTACACAATAGTCTACATTTCCAAAACTTGCATGTATTCTGCATAATCTAGACATATAACCAGGAAAATGATAGAATAGCTGTCTTTAATATGATAAACCAAATCTAATAATTAACAAGGGCAAAACAGTGAAAATCTTGGTTGGTCATTTCATGTAAAGGCACATAAGATACAGTTTCCAAATAATATGTAAATTTCAAAGTCTGATGGTCACATTTTAGAGCCCAGCTAGACTACTGTATTAGTCCATTTTCACACTGCTATAAAGATACTACATGAGACTGGCTAATTTATGAAGAAAAGAGATTTAATTGACTCACAGTTCTGCAGGGCTGGGGAGGCCTCAGGAAACTTATAATCATGGCGGAAGGCAAAGGAGAAACAAGGCACGATTTCAAAAGGCGGCAGGAGAGACAGAGTGTGCAGGGGAATCTGCCCCTTTTAAGCCATCAGATTGCACAAGAACTCCCTCACTATCATGACAATAGCATGAGAGAAACTGCCTCCACGATCCAATCACCTCCCACCAGGTCCTTCCCTCCATTACAATTCAAGATAAGATTTGAGTGGGGACACAGAGCCAAACCATATCAACTACTGACTAGTGAAATAATGTTGGACAAGTTCATTAGCTATTCTAAGGCTCAGTTTCCTCATCTATAAATTGGAAATGCCATGAATACCTATGTCATCCGTACCCATGTACTGTACTTAGCTCAGTGCCCAGTAAACAGCCGTCACTCCATAAATGGCTATTATCGTCATCACCTTCCTTATTATTAATAACAGAAACCAAAATGTCAACACTGCCAGCTCTTCAGTGCGGCATTCTCAAGTCTGTGGAAATAAGGGAAATAAAGTTGTTGTCTGATAATTTTATTATATTAACATTCAACTTCTCAGAGAATTTCTCATGAAGAGTCAAATAATCAGCAGGTCTTGACTTCAGACTGTTTCAAATTATCCGTTTTTTTCCAATACAGGAGTTAGGTGAGGAGTAGTTGATTAGCCATGGAAGAATACAAAATTCAGAGGCACAAAAGAAAAAACTGGCAGGTCCTGTTTAAGCATTGGAGAAGGAAAAAGAGACACTTTCTATTTCAGTAGTAGTTCTACGCCTGTGTAGAAAAGAATAATCAGCTTATTAAAATCTGAAGCCACCAAACAGTGAAGGCAAATCACCAAATATCTTGTATTGCTACTTTGACTTTTTTTGAACCACTGATGAAGAAAATGTGCATTGTTTCCTGTCTGAGTTTCTGGAAACCACATTTCTCACTTTGTATTAGTCCATTTTCATACTTCTATGAAGAAATACCTGAGACGGTAATTTATAAAGAAAAAGAGGTTTGTATTTTATTTTATTAATTTATTTATTTTTTGAGACAGAGTCTCACTCTATTGCCCAGGCTGGAGTGCAGTGGCACCATCTCGGCTCACTGCATCCTCTGCCTCCCGGGTTCAATCAGTTCTCCTGTCTCAGGATCCCGAGTAGCTGGGACTACAGGCACACACCACCACACCCAGCTAATTTTTGTGTTTTTAGTAGAGATAGGGTTTCACCATATTGGTCATTCTGGTCTCGAACTCCTGACCTCAGGTAATCCACCTGCCTTGGCCCCAACAAAGTGCTGAGATTACGGGTGTGCACCACCGTGCCTGGCCAGAAAAAGAGGTTTAATGGACTCATAGTTCCACATGGCTGGAGACACCTCACAATCATAGCAGAAGGTGAAGGTGGAACAAAGGCACATCTTACATGGTGGCAGGGAAGAGAGAGTGTGCAGGGGAACTGCTTTCTATAAAGCCATCAGATCTCATGAGACTTATTCACTATCATGAGAACAGCACAGGAAAAGCCTGCCCACATGATTTAATTACCTTCCACCGGGTCCCTCCCATGACACATGGGGATAATGGGAGCTACAATTCAAGATGAGATTTGGGTTGGGACACAGCCAAACTATATCACACTTGTAAACTATTTAATATTTAATTCCAATTATAATTTGACTTCCCATATAGTGACCACATGGAGAAAATGTGATGATCAGTCAGAAGATAGGAGTGTTCATGTCCTTTGGCAGTTACATTTTTTATTGTAAATGAGTATGTCTTTTTTTGTTTTGTTTTGTTTTGTTGTTTTAGATAGTGGGCCTGAAGAAATTTATTTTATTTTATACATCAGCTTTTGGGAATTTGGCTAACCTGAGCCCATCACTGAGGGACAAATCTATTCCCTGTGTATAAACAGATCAAGTTCTAGACCTGGAAGGGGGGGCAAAACCCCTTGCCAGGAGATGATGGCACACCAGTGTGTAGGGAATGGCTGCTAGGAAGAGTTTTAATTGCAACTACATGACCAGTAGTTGAATGTCACTTGCAGCCTAAGCTTCTAGCTGAAAATCTGGGTTTGTTTATGAGAGGAAACTATATGAAGAAGATTCTCACCCTGGACTGTGGTGAATTTATCAGGCATGACCATGATCCCCTGTGACAGTGTATTTGGGTAACCAGCAGGTTTTTCTGGGATGATACCCCTCTGGGTTTCTGTGTGTTCATTAGGATTTTTCAGCTTTCAAACGTCTATAATTGTAAAATATATGAGTTCTAAGTGCATGTCACATTTTGGCAGTGATTTTTAGATTAAAAATATAAGTAGTTGATGCTTATAACTTGATACAATGTAAGATGCCTCTTCCAAATGTCCCTGTTGCTCAGGACCTACCCCTAGTCTGTCTTCAAATTGGCATGTAAATGGATTGTTCCTGCCAAGTGAGTTAGTTAAAAGAGAAACATTAACTTATTTGAATGGACTTAAGTCAATGTCATTCTGGAAAAGGTGATAGCATGCCACACTGGTGCTTAGCATTGTGCACGGGGCGGGGCTTGCCATTGGAAGGCAACCCCTATAGAAGGTGCTTAATTCTTCTTTAAGACCAGACTTGCACCTCCAGCAGCTTCTACAGAAAGCTTCCACAAGCAACATCTTAATGATTGCACTGATGAATAATTGACTTTTCTCAGGCCTAGTAATTTAAGAAGTAGTTATAGTTTTTATAATACATATTACTTTCCTTAAAAACATTAAACAATTTAAGAAGCCCGTTTGCTGATAAAATATATTCTAACCAAAATATTTCAGTTAATGAAAAATATAAAAATACACATACATGATGTTTGCATAGAGTATGTGACATGATGAATTGGGGATCCAGGGCAGGGAAACTGAGTCAGAAAGTGAAGTAAAAGCTAACACAAAAAGTAGAGAATGAACAGGGAGATGGGCAATTAGCCAGATGTGATCAAGAACCCAGGCAGGATATGACAGAGGTTATCTGGGGCCTAAAGACTGGAGAAAGGAAGCCCTCAGTATCCTAGATCAAAAGATGATGATTGATTAAGGCAAAAGGCACAAATATTGACAGGATCAGAGTAAATGTTTAGGAAAATAGCCAGAGACCAGGAAGTCAACAGAGACCAAAGGGCAGGATGGAATAACAAGGCTTGAATGTCAATAAGTTAGGTGAGACTGTGACTGAGCTTTTAATGAGAAAGAAAGAAGTTTTATACACCTGCAGGAATTCCATATACAAGCACCAAATTAGAAAGACGCTAAGGCCAAGAATGAGTGAACATGCAGGAAATAAATTCCCAACAAGGAAAGCACCAAGCTTACACAATAAGGGAAGTGGGTATCCAGGCAGGGGTATCTAAGTAAGGAGACTGAGTTGCAGGAATAGGCAGTGATAATCTAGTTTACATTGATCTAAGAGCTGTGTAAGTCTAAGCTGCATAGTATAATTTCCTGTCTATAACAGAACAACTTCTGAGTTTGTATAGATCTGTTCTCTCAAGAGGCTTCACTTGACTGATGTAACAAGAAGCAATGAGGTTTCTAGTCTTTCAGGGATGCTCCATGTTTATAAAACTTATCTGATTTTACATGTTTGGGAAATGTGTAAAAAACAAACTTTTCATTTTTATCCTGTGTCTTAGCAATCGCAAAACTTACTTGACAAAGTCCTTGTTGAACAATCATCATCCCCATGATGCTGCTGTCTGGGAAGTCTTTGGAAACAAAAAAGCCTGGGCTCAAATCACACATCTGCCACTGACTCTGGGCAAATTATTACTTTTCTGGGATTTAGTTTCTTCACCTATAATATTGAGATAATTACCAATCTGACAGACTCGTAGTAAGGCATTAATGAGATAGCAGAATGACAACACTTAGTAAGATACTTAAATACGAGTTCCTCTTCTTCCTGCCATTCCTAAAGCATGGATAGGAAACAGTTTAAGACCCCAGACACGCAGCTCTGGGAGCAGACATAAGGTGCCAGGTGAAATGACATTCTAATGCTGATATAAACCAAGATCCCTTTACACATCAATACTACATACTGGAGCTGAACCAATCCACAAACATAGTACAAAATGATGGTACTGGTATGTATATGGTCCAGCCTGGGCAACAGAGCGAAACTCTGTCTAAAAAAAAAAAAAAAAAAAAAAAAAGAAAAAAAGAAAAGAAAAGGAAATATCATACATCTAAATTAAAAATAGAGCTAGACCGGAAAGAAACTACCTGTAAACTACATCTCTATTAACCACTAAACCAATTATTTTTTATTGGAAGCAAATATTACACATAAAGTTTTGAGTTTTCTTCTAAAGAACAGCTTTATAGTAATTGTTCCATGTAATTGTTACTCCTTTCCCTGTGGACTAGTAAAGTAGTTTTATGAGACACCTGTCAAGACTTACATAAGGAATAGTCACTGACCATAGATCCAATTGAGTCGACATACTTTTCCAAAGATCAAATTCTTGACTTTGTGTGATCTGCCAGCCCCCAAGAACTTTTATACATTCCTTCGCATGGTCTTGTGCCACACCATGATGGCAGCTGCTACTTAGATTCAAATGATCTCAATGGGTATTTCCATATGGAGTGAGTTAAATACATAATGGCAATCATCTGCTCATGTTGCATTTTTTTCAGATAACCTTGGAATTATTTCAGAAGGCCGAAACTGTATAAATTTAAATGGCAGACAACAACTAAGAAAGAATTACCATACAAGCTGACGATTCCCAGAGAGATTTGTTTTCTGTCTTCATTATGGCATTGACATTTCCTGTAGAAACTTAACATATATGGTCTAACATTCTACACCAACATGGCCAGAATCAATACAAGTAAAATTACGTGCACTGATGACCACACTCACCCTAAGTACAGTGTTTCTTTCTCTTAGCACACATCATCTGTATCTCCACTGCTTCCAGTGGGAATTTAAGATCATGATGCAGACTGAAGTGTTTCTGAAAAGTTACATCTTCCCATAAAGATTTGCATATAAATTTATACATTCCTGAAATATTTGATTTATTGGGTTTATATACATACACATTCTCACCACACACACACGTGACACAGTAATATAAAATGTAGAAATCATAATTAAGAGAATACTATCTGTTCACTTAACTTCCTTGGAGAAAACTTCTTGAAGGACATGATTCTTTATTTTGATAATGAAGGATTTCTAGAATTTGTATTGTGGCAAGGAAAGGGAAGTGGATTTCTGAGTTCACTGAAGTCATCATTGGCCAGTAGTAACTTGAAAAACATTACTTTCCTCACCATTTGTCCACCAACCAGGCTAAAATATCATGGGAACTTAGAAAAAAAACATTTCTCCAATCTACTTTGGAAATGTTAATAATGTATATAATAACATGTTAAAAGACAATAACACTTATTTGTGCTATTGATCAGTGCCTCTCATAAAATCAAAGAGAGAAATACTGAAAATCTGAAACACTTTTCTCCCCCTTTCCCTTAACAGCACAAAAGATTTGGAATGAAAAAAACTATTCCGTATTCTCTGTTACTGACTTGGCTATGAGTTATGTTGCTTTGCATTTAACTATTCTTATATAGCTAATCCACAGAAAGTGTTGTAGTTTGGAAAATATATAGAGGTATGTAACTGACATTTTCTGTGGTGAAACATTAAAAACATGTTTGGGTTACTCATATAATCAGAAGACGTTTCAACTACTCTAACTACAAAATGTCGACTTATTTTCTGTATATAAGTTTACCAAAATACTGCGTTCACCTAAAGTACATAAACATTTTCCTAAAGTTTTTTAGGAAATTATGCAAAAGTACATAAAATTATGTACTTTATGTACTTTTCCTAAGGTTTTTTAGGAAATTATGCTAAAGTACATAAAAATTTCCCTCTTTTAATTTTTTAAAGAATAACAAAGTATCAATTGAACATAAAAGTGGCTCTCACCCACTAATATTTCTGATGCTTAATTTGAATTTATATAAAATCAGTAAGCAGGTCTTAGAGTTATAGAATGACAAAGTTTTCAGAGTTCCATCTGGAAAAGGCAGTGCTTCTCTCTTAATTGACCACTTTTTATACTAGATATACTGAATTTTATGTATTTTGGGAAAACTAAATTCTAATGTGAATCACTAAGATGTGATTTATGTGACCTGTGATATCTTTTAAAAATATATTTTAAAAAATTAAAAATGTAAAGCTTAAGAAATATGAAGCTTAAAAAAATAAAGCTTACTATCAAATCTGAGCAGCCCAATTTGGTGCTGGTCTAAATTAAGAATGAATTAGAGTATGAGTGTCCTATAAAATATTGCAAAGAAGAAATTAAATTCAAAACATTTTAATTATAGAAGTGTATAGATATATACATAAAAGGTCAAAAATGATCACTTTCCCTTGCAGTTTTTGAAAAATTAGTTTATTTACTTATTAGTAATAATATTCAGTCTTACATTGGGCTATATCACCTTTCTGTGTCTAAATTTCCTCAACTGTAAAACTAATATAAAACTCATAGACTTATTGTGATTATTAAGTAATTAAATGACTTAGAAAGTGTATGGAACTTTGGAGAGGCGTGGTAGTTCAAGCCTGTAATCTCAGCTACTCTGGAGGCTAAGGCGGGAGAACCACTCAAACCCGGGACGTGGAGTTGCAGTGAGCCCAGATTGCACCACTGCACTCCAGCCTGGGCAACAGACTGAGACTCCATCTCTCTCTCTCTCTCTATATATATATATATATATATGGAATTAGGAAGCAGCAAATGAATATTAGCTGTTACTATTGTTCATTCATTCATTCATTGAATTAATTATACTCTGCTGAATCTGGAGTACTAAAACAAAAAATACTCTCCAGGGTGAGTAACTTCACTGGGTAGGAAAAAGATGCAAAAAACAAAACAAAACAAAACAAAAACCCCAAAACCAATTGCATTACCAATTCTGTTGAACATGAGAAAATGTTATGAAGTTGCATGAAAGTTATATAGAAAGGAATATGAAAATACGAAGTTATATAGAAGCATAGAGGAAGGAAGTGTTAACTGAACACAGGCTAGAATTGCAAGACTCCATACTGTGGCACCTACAAATGGTGACAATCTTTAGTGGTTAGCAATTTATTGTAAAATCCAATTATGTAATATTGATTTATTGAAAACAGTGTAACTTCAAAGCAATTGTAATTTTCCTAAGTAGTAAAACAGTCTGTAAACAGCAGCAGGGTGATTAACAGGGCCACAAGGTTGACTACAGTGCCTGTTAGATTTGGCTGGTGAAAAGACAATGAGCCCAAATAGATTCAGACAGTTTTTTACTTACACAGATAGCAAAGGCAAGATCAGCACGGTGTCAGCTCCCCATGTTCTAGTCCCACAGGACAATTCAACCAGAGAGGCTATCTGAAGACAAAGCAGACAGTGTCTCTTCCACCGAGAAGCCAAGCCAAACTACAGCCAAGCAGTTTTATAGACTTACTAGAAATGCTGCATCAATAGCCTAAGATGAGTGGGGGGAGTAAGATTGATAAGAAATTGCCTCACGATGGTTCCTCACCAGACTGCTTACCTTCCTTGGCTCCAGCAGAAGTTGCAGGGTCTTCTGCCAGGAATCTAATAAGATTGTGGTCCAGCCTTGCCCATGAATCCCAGATGGAGACAAGAAAACTCAACAGGATACTTCCTAGTGGAGCTGTTCCCTTCTACCTCTAGATTAGACCCCATTGTTCTTTCATTCTTATAACCAATACTGCAGCCTTCCTCAGGTTTTGTTAAATACATAGAGGTTTTTGTTTGTTTGTTTGTTTCTACTGTAATTTTCACTAATATCTAACATTATTTATAATATTAGGTTTGTTAATCTCAAGACATGTTGACATAGTTAATACTAATATCAAATAAACTCCAAGCTTATTATATAGATGGAGAGAGTTCTACATTAAGACAATATGGAGCTTCTATAAATAAGTAATTTGAATTACAGATCCCAAACCTGATGTAGGATACTAGCACCAAAAAGGAAACATAAATCAGAAAATATAAATAAGAATAATGTTGGGTACATTCTAAACTTGAAGGTTAGAACCTCAAATCTACTGTCAATTCTTTAAATTAATATAGAATGCATGAAAAAATCAAACAAAATGATTAAATAGAAGAGGTTGAAAGATTAAATAACATAAATCTGTGATACTCAGCACTAAAACTAGAAGGAACTTAGAAATGGCCAGGGAATGGTAAAATCGATGTCTTCTACATTCTACCGCATCATTTATGCTTAATTCAATATTAGCAATTTGAACTTATAGCTCCCTGACCAAGAGATTATAAAAGAAGATTCTGACTACAGGGAGAGCAATTCCAAGCAGCTGTTCAAACAAATATAATTTCTGTGAATTTTCTTGATGTTCTTGGGTGTGATCTTTAGTGTAAAAAGAACTCAGGTGGGGATTCCATTTGAAGTGGAATTTAGGAAGATTGAACTTGCAGTGAAAAAGCTAATGAACCTGGGAAGCTGTCCCGGTTTGTTGCCACCTGAGATTGGCCTTCTCAGCTCTGCTGGCAAAATACAAGTGTGATGCTATGGCTGGTAAGTGATAGATCCAGCTCTCTGAAAGCAGAGCAAAGAAAGCACTTTGGTGGAAAAAGAAAAATAGAGACAGAGGGCCAAGTGGAGGAGTTGGAATCTTTTCAGCCAATTAACACACCACCTCCTGCTTTTGTGGGTAGGAGCTGTAATTCAGTGATAGTCATCAATAACTATTACAGATCAGGAGAATGTGACATGGCTGTGATTGTGTAGCTTCACACTTGAAAGCGACCAGGGGAATTAATCAGAGAAACAAAGGAGATTTATTTAAACTGAAATATTAAGGGGATGGAAGTGGGGAAGGATGCCAGATTATTTAAGCAGATACCTCTCTTTTAATGAAATAACTGAATTAATGTGCCCATCCTTATTAATTTAAAAAGAAGTAGGTGAATAAATATGTCCTAAAAGAAATCTCTTACACTAAAATTATGGGTCATGAATGATTCTACATGATTGATTTCTATAACTAACTCAATATATGTATTTACATCTCTTGTGGCTGTGCCTATCTGCATCCAGGTTTCAATATTCCCAGTAGGGCTGGCCCTCTCTTCCCCCAGAGAGCTCACACTTTCAGCTGCAACTTTCAAGCTTTCAAATTATCATTACTATTTAGAAGCACTGAATGGTGACAAGCCATTGTCTTTGTCATGCTCCAGAATCAAAATTAGCCAGAGAGATTCAATGAGCAGTTCTAAGTTTAGGTTATTAATTTTTAAACCAGTTCGCAAATGGTGATCTTTATTTATATCCATTGCCCTTGGGTTTGTGTATATACAGATCTGCACCAACTCTGGTGAGTGAAAAGGACACGATGTGTTAATGTTGGGGCATTTCTGTACAAACTGCATGATGAACTCCTGGAGACAATAAAAAATGTCTGTGTGGTATAGCACCTCATTGAATCTTGTAGTATTCAATGTATCATACAGAATATATTTATAATAATTAATAAAGATAACAGTCAGTCAAACAAGTATATATTTATTGAACATCTGCTAAGTGGTAGATATTCTCCTAGTCATAAAATAATGAAATTTAAAAGTGGAATGAGTTCAAGTGTAAGTTTCAAAGCTTTGCAGCGTAATATTAGGTGTTCACTCACTAGGAGTCATTTATCCTTGAATGTGTTTTTCCTTAACTATATAATAGAGTAATAGTACTCACCTCACAGGTTCGTTGTGAAGCTCTAATGAAACAACATACATTCCACACAAAGTAAACTTCAACAAGCTTTGCAAATATGAACTCTCATAATGTGATAGATATGAAGTACTGTCTCCAAGAATGAACTTTACTATTTATTTAAGAACATGACAGCTGACTCTTGATATTGCAAAAACTTCAGTGAAGAGTGATATTATGAGATCATTAAATGTGTGTAACACAAAGCAAAATCTGGATTGATTTTTTTCAAACTACATTTTTCATTTTAAAATATCCTTTTCTACATTTCACCCAAGGAAACCAGATCTCTCTCTCTGTTTTTCTTTTCTTTTCTTTTTTTTTTTTTGAGACAGAATCTAACTTTGTTGCCCAGGCTGGAGTGCAGAGGCACAATCTCAGCTCACTGCAACCTCTGCCTCCCAGGTTCAAGTGATTCTCTTGCCTCAGCCTCCCAAGTAGCTGGGATTATAGGTGCCTGCCACCATGCCTGGCTAATTTTGTTTTTTTTTTTGTACTTTTAGTAGAGATGGGGTTTCACCATGTTGGTCAGGCTGGTCTCAAACTCCTGACCTCAAGTGATCCACTCACCTCGGTCTCCCAAAATGCTGGGATTACAGCCATGAGCCACCACACCTGGCCAATAAGCCATACACGAGATAGCTCCTATGCACCATTCCTGTATCTGATAATCTGACACCTGATAAGTATTTATTAGGTATAATAAATATCATTAGGTAGTATGTCTCCCGAGGAATCAGAGAAAGATAGAGAAAGATAATATGTGGTCTTGATCCTTACTGTAAGGACATATGGTTTATTTAGAAAACAGATGCCATAGACACTGGAAATGAAGAATTCGACATTGTCAAGAATGCTGCATAACCTACCTTTGTGTAGGTTTAGTAAGTATAGAGTAGGGAGCAGCCTCATAGACTGAAGTGTGTGAGGGTGGCCCCATGTGGAAAATGCAATTTCAGTAGAAAATACCCAGCTGGAAAGAATAGATTTAATGGACTTTTTCTAACATCAGTAATTATGAAGAGAGAAGCACAAGAGATGTGTTTGTTTCTGAAGAGACTGATCTGGTCTTTAGTAACAATGGCAAACTCAATTCAAGGTGTCCTAGTGGAATTTTTGAGCTCTGTGAAATGAAAATGACAGCAATAGAACTGGCTTTGGGCTCATATTATGACACTTGGAAAGATAGAAGAAGATAGTGGTGAACAAAACACACTTCCTGGAGCCACACTTTTCAGGTTCAAACCCCAGCTCTGCTACTTGATAATTGTATGTGTTTTGGCACTTCTTAAAAATTATGTGCCTCAGTTTCCTCAACTGTAAATGGGAATCTGATTTTTATGATTAGTGAATTTGTGCATTTACATATTTATAGTCCTTAGAAAAGTGCCTGCCACATAGTAAATTGTCCACAAATGTTAATCTTATAATTACTAGGGCTCAGTTTCTTTACATTTCTGCCACCTCTCTCCATCTCTCAGGATTTGTGCAGCATCTAACACCTCCAAGGCTGAGGACCAGTAGAAAAGTATGTCTTCCTTCACAGTCCTGATGGCCCTGCCTTGTCATTCTCACACCAATCACTATGGCCAGAAAATTCCTGTGTCGGACCGAGGCTGAATGCTGTTCATGGGAATACTTTTGGAATAGATGAAAAAATATCACTTAGGCTGGGGGAGGGGAAATTTCCAAAAAGCAAAACAGAGGTGCCATTGTCATCTAAAACGGGACTTAATGCTAAATAGTAAAACCCATAAATTACTACTGCAGGCCATAAAAAGAATAATTTTCAGAAATGAATTAAATTAAAAGGAAAGGTGGAAACCAGATTGTAGAAGGATTTCATCTTTGGCAAGAGAAGGAACAGGTGAACAAAATGAGGAAAACTTGGAGGCAGAAGGTTGGTCTACAGCTGCCAGGCACCAGGAAGGCAAGAAACTACCAGGATCAATTTGAAACTTTCTTCACCATCTGTTCATGTCCACTGTGAATGGCAAAAAGGCTTTTTTCTAAGAATTTTAAATGTACTTGATCTGTCAATATTAATATTTTCTTTATTTTAATAATTATATCTGTAGGAATGCAAATATACCTTTTTATACAAAAATAATTTCATTGCAGCTAAAAAAACAAAGTTTTTTTTTATTATACTATGATAACTTAGATCTGGCACAATGCCATCACTACTTATAAGATATAGATATATCAGGATGAATGCATTTACCAGACCTAGCAGATGATGTATTCTTTACAGAAACCATTACTGCGATTGTAATTTAGAATAACAGGTGTACCACTTTAGAGCTGTGGGAACTGCTGGCTAATTCTATTTCATATTGATCACAAAACCTTATACCACCTCCTTTACTTACTTTACTCAGGTACAAGTTTCTGTGGTATTTCAGAAATATAAGCTAAAAATAATGAGTCAAATAGTTTTTCTTAGCTTCAAAGCTCTGTTATATGGTAGGCTAATAAGAATGGAGATTTCATTCATTTGTACATCCATTCAACAAACATTTCCTGAATTTCTTCTAAACCATTCACTCTTGAATTGCATTATATTAACTTGTTTGATCCTGTCAATAACTGTACAG
Source organism: Pongo pygmaeus (assembly GCF_028885625.2). Classification (NCBI taxonomy): domain Eukaryota; kingdom Metazoa; phylum Chordata; class Mammalia; order Primates; family Hominidae; genus Pongo; species Pongo pygmaeus. The sequence goes on from NC_072384.2 coordinate 125,992,651, forward strand.
AAGGTAGTGACAACCTCCCAATTTCTCTCTCTCTTTACATATATATGCACATATACACACAAACATATATATACACACACGTACATAAATTTTTATTGAGAAATATTCAATGCCTTGAAAAAGTCAAAATGTAAAGCATCATTCTTAAAAGATAATCACTTAACACCAATTACTAGGTAGAATTGTTCCAGTTGAGGGGAAGATGAGGGTTCAAATCTATCCTGCTTCATTTGCAATGCGTTATAGCTCTATAATCTGAGGGACTTGGATTCAAACGCTATTTCTGCCACTCATTGCTTAGATTAAGTCCTTTAACTTCTTCAAATCTCTTTTTAAAATGAAGAAGAGTAGCATCTACCTTAAGAAGCTGTTGTGGGCAAACGAGTTAATATTATAAGTTGCATTAGCCCTGTAGGAAGTGCACTCTTAAGAGTGCTCAACGAATATGAGCTATTATTATTAATCATTCAAATGAAATTTGAATCCCTTCTGCCAGCACTCTGCCTAAAGCTAAACACCTAAGACAGAAGACAATTCATTAAGTCCCCAAGCAGCTCACTTTATCTTTGGACAGCTTTCTTGGATGGTTGTAAGTTATATCTTATGAGGATAAAAATCCTTCCTCTGTAACTTCTTCACATAGGTCTCAGTCTTACCACTTAGGGCTTCAATAGACATTTCTCACTCCTCTTTCCTTTCCTCAAATCTATAAAGACAATTGTGGTTTCCCACTGAATTTGATTCGTTCTAAACTAAGCAACCCAAGAGTGCTTAGAGTGTTACGTTGATTAGTCTTTTGTTGTTGTTTATTTTGATTTGTTTTCTTTCCAAGTCAATATTCAAAGACAATACAATCCACTAATGCAGTCATGCACGCATACACCCCACCACACACATGCACACGTAATAGAGCTCAACACACAGGGCTCAGTTTCAGCCACAGTGAGTGTTTGGCTAAAATCTACTTGTAAGATTTGGCTTTATCCTTGGCCTTTGGACGGCACAGTAACCAAATGCCTGTTTCAATGGAATTCCCAGAATTGCTATATTTGTGCATAATCAACCATTATGAAATATTTTAGGACACCTTCGCATCCAGTCAGCATGCCCAGCTGACTGGATGCGTGATAAAACAGGGCATGTCACTGAGCACTATGGTTATGTCTGAATAGCCACTTTCAAATATAGGTGAATTCTAGATGTAACTCAGTAGGTCTTCTGTCTTTATAGATTAAAATCTTACCAATGATTTGAAGTATAAATGTGTATTTATTATTATAACAAATAGAACTATGATTATGAAAGTTGTTGTTAATTTCATATACCAAAACATTAGTAAAGGCCATTCAAACACTTAAATAAACAGGGAAACATATTGACAGATAATATAAATGTTTATATTAAGTAAGAGACTGTTTGCTATATCAATGCTTCTCAGACTCTGCTCACAAATTGGCTGGGGATATTGTAAAAACTTAAGATCTAATTCAAGGGGATTGGCTCTAAGATTCTGTTATTTCTTTCAAGCTTCCCGGTGATGCCAATCCTGAAAAATATTAACTCTTGCTTGTGACAATTAATTATGAAAATTAATACAAATATATAGCAAAAAACTGAAATGAGATATTGTAGCTCTAAGCTTTAGAGATTTTTTTGATCATTATATATCACAAAATAACTTTTAATTACTGTTTTAAAATTTCTGGTAGTAATTCTAAGGTCTCACGGGATACTTTTCAGAAAACTCTCTATCAAGTTTTTTTGTTTGTTTGTTTTTGTTTTTTTTTTGAGATAGAGTCTTACTCTGTCACCCAGGCTGGAGTGCTGGAGTGCAGTGGTGTGGTCTTGGCTCACTGCAACCTCTGCCTCCCAAGTTTAAGCAATTCTCCTGCCTCAACCTCCCAAGTAGTTGGGTTTATAGGTGCCCTCCACCACACCCAGCTAATTTTTTTTTTTTTTTTTTTTTAGTAGAGATGGAATTTCACCATGTTGGCCAGGCTGGTCTCCAGCTCCTGACCTCAAATGATCTTCCTGCCTTGGCCTCCCAAAGTTCTGGGATTATAGGTGTGAGTCACCGTGCCTGGCCATCTATTAATTTTTTTATAGAGCAATTAATATTTTTGTGTTATAATGTAAAACTTTTGATGCCGGGGTGGTGGCTCATGCCTAGATCTGTAATTCCAACATTGTGGGAGGTCAAGGCGGGAGAATCACTTGAGCCCAGGAGTTTGAGACCAGCCTGGACAACATAGCGAGACCCTATCTGCACACAAAAAAATTAAAATATTAGCTGGGCATTGTGGCATGTGCCTGAAATCCCAGCTATAATGCTTGGGAGGCTGAGGTGGAAGGATCACTTGAGCCCAGGAGGTTGAGGCTGCAATGAGCCATGATTGTACCACTGCACTCCAGCCTGCGTGGCAGAGTAAGATCTTGTCTCAAAAAACAAAACAAAAACAAAAACAAAAAACTTTAAAAAATTGACTAATAGATTACTATCAATAAATCTCAATATAATTTTCTAATACAATTATAGACTTATTCTAGTGTCCTAGAAATTCAGTTATGATGGTGATATTAGCTTCAATTTTAGTCTAGTAGGCAGAATAAGGGCTCCCCAAAGATGTCCACATCCAATTGCCAGAAGCTGTTAATATCTTACATCAGGGATAGGGATCCGGCTGCACAGCAGGAGGTGAGTGGCGGGCAAGAGAGTGTTACCACTTGAGCTCCGCCTCCTGTCAGAGCAGTGGCAGCATTAGGTTCTCATAGGAGCATGAACCCTACTGTGAACTACGCATGCGAAGAATCTAGTTACACATTCCTTATGAAAATCTAATGCCTGATGATGATCTGAGGTGGAACAGTTTCATCCCAAGACCAAACCCCTCCCCATCTGTGGAAAAAGTGTCTTCCATGAAACCAGTCCCTGGTGCCAAAAAGTTTGGGTACCACTGTGTTATGTTGAATAGCAAAGGGGGATTAAGATTTCAGATGGAATTAGGTTTGCTAACCAGCTGACCATAAAATAATTAGATTTATTTTTGGGTGATCTCAATGTAGTCAAAAGTGTCCTTAAATGGGAAAGAGGGAGGCAAAAGTGTCATAGTGATAGCACCTGAGCAAACTTCACTGGCAATTGAAGATGAAGTAAAGAGCTTGAGTGAAGGAATGCAGACAGTCTCCAGAAGTTGGAAAAGGCAAAAAACAAAACAAAACAAAACAAAATTAAAAAAAAAAAAAACAGATTATCCCCCAGAGCCTTGGAAAGAGCTGCTGACACCTTTATTTTAGCCAGTTAGACCCATTTCAGACTCCTGAACTCTAAAGCTTTACAAAGAGAAATGTTTTGTGTAGTTTTAAGCCACTAAGTTCTGATAGTTGGTTACAGCAGCAATAGGAAACGAATACACTTGTCTTTGGCTGAATAATTATTTTAACATTTGGCCAGGCAGTGCACGTTCAAAATGTGCACCTCTAACCTATATCCATATCCCTATTCTCAGCTATACATTATCCACTACGTACAGTATCCTATTTAATGCCAAACAGCCTGATAAATAATTAGTGGTACCCCTTCAATATACAGTCCAATGAAGTTTTCCTCATAATTAACCATATAATTTTATTGTCAATGGGCAGGATAGGCATTGGCCAATGACTCAGTGTAAGATGGAAATAAAAATGTCCATGATTTTAGACACAAATGAGACTAGTGTATGTAAAGTGAGAATAAACATGGCATATGCTCCTATAGCCTTTTGTTATTTTTATACTTTCAGATGGATGTGTTATGAAGAATATGGAACATTGACATAAGTTTTAAGGTGAATAAGAAAATATTGGAAAATTGTAGGTTTCTCTCACACATAGCTTCCCTTCTCCAGGACCGTACTTTATGACTACTGGATGGAAATGTTTGAGAAACTTAGTGCTTTGGTTGAAGGTTCAGCATTCACTCAACTTCTTTATGATTATTGACAAGCTCTTAAAATGTCAGTGTTGATTAAGTGATGCATAGACCTGCCGTTAGAAAATAAATTTTAAAGAGTCTGATGTGTTCATTCTCTTAATCAGGTATCATGTAAATAGTTCTGGGATTTCTAGAGGCACTGGTCCATAAGAGAATCAGCATATTCATTCCCCAGGCAGGTTGGCCTCCCAGTATCTAAGCATACAAAAATCAGCCACTTTAATTACTTTATTGCTGCAGTTCTCAGATGAAAGATATTTGTCACACATTACATTTGCATATGAGTCCACTGCTTAATTAGCAATGGGCTTAGCCTGCTCTTTTTAAAAAGCTCTGAGACAACCAGACATGGCCCAGTGAATTTGAGTCACCCTTGCCCAGACTTTCTGCATGAGACTGTATCTCCTGATGAAACATTTGACACTGTGAGTTCCTCATGTTGTCTTGGATTCATAGTTCAAGATCTGATACTTGCCCTACTGACTTGTGTCCTGGCATCTTCTCCTCTGAGACTGAGAACATGAATTTGGCTTGAATATCGGTCTCTGCCTTGGCCTCCCTTTCTTCACTCCCTTCTGTAAGAGTTGAAGAAGGAAGAAAGAAACACAAAAAGCAACTTAACAGTCAAAGACAGGTTTATTTTGGAGAATAAACGTGAGAGGAGCTTCTGGCCTAATTAGATCAGGAGCTTCTCTCTTACAGACTGAGGGTATTTAAGGGTTCAGGGGCTGGTGAGGAGGGGATGCCTTATCCTCCTAGGGCCTGATGGTTCTGTTACAACCAGGTGTGCTATCTATATAGAGAAGAGTTTTTATCAGCTTTCACCGCATTCCTAGACCACATAAGCCAACTTTTAGTTTGTTTCTCTTTGTCTTGCTTATCTGGGAGGGAGAGTTTTTGTGTCTGTTCCCATATATCTTCCTGCAGCTGCAGGCATACCCCCAGCTAGCTTCCCTATCTGAGTGCACCTAAAGGGAAAGGAATGTGCTTATTAGGGCTCACTGTTTTACTGGGCCCATTGTATAAGTGTGAACTTTGGTGATTACACAAAAGACTTTCCCCCCTTCTTCTGTGCCCAAGCTATCTTATCTGTGTTTTACTATCTGTTCTTTCTCGCTGCTTGTTGTTAGAAGAAAAATGATTTCCTTGAAATGCATGAGGTTAGAAAGGGAGCTGGAACTTAAAATGGCAGTATTTGTCCAAGATGATGGTGCTCCTGCTCTGTCACCTTCCATTATTGATTCATTGTGTATTTATCGAGCCCATATCGTGCCAGGCACTGGTCCTACACTATGCAGAGTGAATGCAATGTGCATCCTGTGCTTTTCCTATAATATCGCTGTCATGTGCCTGGTGTTGGTCTCTACTCAGTTGTGAAACTAGTGCAGAATAGAATTTTATTACATAGATGTAATGCAATAGCTAACGTTCTTTTAATGAGGCTCTCAGGTTTATTTCTAGAAGGTATGCTAATATTTATGAGTAAATTTCACCTTCATTGAAGGGCAGATTTCACCAGCCCTTCAATGGACACGTTCCTTTATTGATTAAAAAAAATACTTTGAACTAATCCCACTTTGTATCTTATTGTGGTTATTTTCATGAGTCAAATAAAGGAACAAAAAGTCTAACACTAGACAGCAGACACTGCTACTGTACATACTATCAGGAAAATAGGAAAACCTGAATGCAATTAAACCTAAAACAAGGAGCAGAGTAACATCTTAACCCCTGAGTCCAGGGAACACAATGGACTCTTGTCAACTTCCACCAGGCTGAAAGTGTTTAGCTAATAATAATTATGAGTGAACAGATGACTCAATTATGCCATATGCCATTTTATTGGCCCCAAGAGTGTATTTGTGAACACAGAGAGATAAATGTAATTCATTATTATGTTAATCAAGACCAAAGGTCATGTGGCAGGCAGGTAGGAAAAAGATAGTGTTTAATGAAACATTTGCTTTTCTGTATTAAACATCATGAGAGGAAAACAACTGTCTTAATACCCAGATGAGTCTACAGGGGCAACAGTACTCATCTATGATTTTTTTTAGAACAAAAGCATTTGGTCATGCAGAAATAATGTAGAATCATTTCTAAGATGTTTTTCTGGCAACTAATTTGTTGGGCTTTAGTTCTGTCTCCTTATTCTTTAGTTACCTGATTGTTACAGCTTAACTAATTTCCACCGATACTTAAGAAAAAAAAACAATATGCACAGTACAAAAGAGATTCATTTAAGGAGTCATTGAAGAAAATGTAAAATTAGCCAGGCATTTTACATTTTCTTTAAGGATTTTTTAAATGAATCTCTTATGTATTCTACATGTTGTTATTGTACTCTGCATACTACAGGTGGCACGCACATGTAGTCCCAGCTACTCAGGAGGCTGAGGTGGGAGTATCGCTTGAGTGGGGAGGTTGAGGCTGAAGTGAGCCATGATTGTGCCACTGCCCACCAGCCTGGGTGACAGAAAATCTACGTACTTTAAGGCATTCTCTTTAGTTTTAATATTTCAAAATGCAAGTCAGAATCTATAGATAAAATTGAATTATAGTTTTTTGATTGAATCAATGTTAGTATAGCTTTAATCCTTACGTTTAGAAAAAAAGATCACTTAATGGTTTTATTTTAATAGACTATAACAAAGGCTTAGATTTATCTGATTGCCAAAGAAAAGGAATGCTGCTTTGTGCTGGGGAAACAGAACTCTGAGTTCTGATTCATACTGAAGAAGAACATTCTGTTAAATCCAGGTTCCACAAGAGCAGAAGCCTGATCTCTGCTTCATTTCCATTGTTTACATGTCTGTGTGAAAGATTTGTTAAGAGTGCTCAGTTAAGTGCGTCCACTAAATGTGTCCCACCTTTAACAGCTCAAAATTTAAATTCACATGATATGTTTTGGTTTATTGGAAATATAAACATCTAGTTCCTTCTTACCACTTTAGTCAAGAAGCTGAGTTGGTTTTGAAGTAATTCTTTGTTGATGGTGAAATTTAAATCCATTTCCTCTTTTTCCATGGACAGACAGAGAGAGTGTGGACAGTGGTCTCTTTCTTAAACATGAATCATGTTTTGCTTAAACTTTTCATTGGTCTACTCTGCTTTCAGTTTCACAACCTCATATTTAGTCTCTTTGTAGTTTATTTTTCTAGAAACAAAAAGATGCATATTCACCAATTTTTCAGTATATGTAGGGCAAAGAGTGAGAAATATTCATAGTTACTTTCTGCTTTATTGTATCATACTGTGTTATATGGATTAAAAATCTATGTAAACAGTTTAACATGTTGATGGTAATGATTTTAAATTACGTTTACATTTTAATATCTGTTTTTAATTTGGATTCTCATTGTGCTAATGTTATTGATATACACCTGTCTTCTTCCTCATCAATATTTATGCACAACAATATAGTGTTGACATTGGGGTTTGGGTTAGGGTTATAGTCAGGATGTCTTGTTGGTGTTTGTATCCCCCAATGACTAACATAGTACTTCCTCCCCCACCTGATGTTTGCACAGTACTTTTTCTTTAAGAACTCCAAAAATCTGTTAGAAATTTAACGTATTGAAAAGAAATATCTCCCCCTAACAATGGTTGAACTATGTCTGCAGACTAACTTAAGCTTGCATATAATTACTTCAACATACTGAAACTTAAATTGAATAATTAAGCATACATAAATTTGAAAGTGAACAACAGATGCTTTGATTAATAATGGATTAGGGCTACATTTTTTCCTCTATTGATTTTTTTTTTTTTTTTTTTTTTTTTTTGAGATGGTGTCTCGCTCTGTCGCCCAGGCTGGAGTGCAGTGGCGTGATCTCAGCTCACTGCAAGCTCCACCTCCCGGATTCTCACCATTCTCCTGCCTCAGCCTCCTGAGTAGCTGGGACTACAGCTCAGCCTCCCAAGTAGCTGGGACTACAGGTGCCCGCCACCACGCCCAGCTAATTTTTTTGTGTTTTTAGTAGAGATAGGGTTTCACCGTGTTAGCCAGGATGGTCTCGATCTCCTGACCTGTGATCCGCCCACCTCGGCCTCCCAAAGTGCTGGGATTACAGGCGTGAGCCACAGCGCCTGGCCTCTATTGATGTTTTGATGCTTTGGAAACTCAGTCCAAGGTAGCTTATTATAATTAGAAAGTACTAGCAATTGAGGTAGGTCAAAAGACTCAAGATGACATTGTCTCTTATTCACTCCTCTTTAGGTGTGGAGTGGATAATCACTCCACTCTAATCAATCAATTAGTTAACCAATCAAATGATGATTTTTTTTTGTATATACATTTTCTATCACCCATAATATTAGCTCTTGAAAGATTTCAGGAGGCTACCAATCTCCCTTACAGATACTATATAATTAATAAGGTAGCAATTTCTTATTAATCAGTTTGACATATGTATTTTAGGTGACAGTTTCTACTAGGGTTGTTCATGGTAGATTATTTTTGCTGATTACTTTGATAAAACACTGAACTCGTAATTTCTTCATTTGTCTTATTTTTCTATTTGTCAGATTTCACTAGAAAGCTTGCTGAGTTACAAAATAAAGTCATATTTTGTATGACTTTATTGTTTGACTTTATTGTACGACATATTGTGATATGTTTATTGTTTCATGCTGGGAGGTGGGTAATAATAATTCTTCTCTAATCTTGATATTTCTCTTCACATGGAGGAAGATCAGTCAGTGTAATATTTCTAGTCTCTCTCTGAAGGTAAGAGAGGAGGTGTTACTCTCTAATTGGTCCATTTGGAAGAATTATCTGGATATGCTTACTTTAGCTCATTCTTATTTTCTTTCTGGATTAAGATTGCCAGACAGAGAAAGTGTTTGCCTATGCTAGACCATCGCTTTGGAATTTAAAATTGGCATTTAGAAAACTGAGGATGAACATGTTACTCCTGTTGGATGGATTCATTATACCCAGCAATAAGTGACCAAAATTTACTGATGACTGAAAGAGAGGTTAGGTTATCTATTACGTGGATAAGATTTGTTTTCCAAATTAGCCGGACGTGGTGGCGGGCGCCTGTAGTCCCAGCTACTCAGGAGGCTGAGGCAGGAGAATGGTGTGAACCCGGGAGGCGGAGCTTGCAGTGAGCCGAAATCGCGCCACTGCACTCCCGCCTGAGCGACAGAGCAAGACTCCGTCTCAAAAAAAAAAAAAAAAATAAGATTTGTTTTCCAAGAGAATATCAGTGATCATTTGTACACTGCCATGGTGGGGGTTGTTCATAAACTCTACCAGAATTGTTCCTCCCCGTGCAAATAGTTCTGCTTAAAGCTAAATGATGGCTCCCTCTAAATAAATGCCAGATGCACCTTACCATTTGTTCTGTGTGTGGAGGTGTCTAACTGGGTTATCTCAGATTCTGGCCCAGAAAAGCCTGTGCCAAAAACTTTCAGGGACTTGGAAACATATCAAGGCTTTTTCACACAAGTGTGTAGCACTGAAATTGCCACCCAGCCTGAAATTGCACCCAGGATGTGCACAATCCTCCATACATCTTTTCTCATTGTGCAATCTGTCCTTGTAAAGTGGCAGTTGAACACTGTACAGAAAACAAGAAACTGCCTAATATTGCCAAATAAGAATGGACCAATAGAGAAAAGTCTGTTCCTGGAATATACTTCTAGTAGTGGAAGACTGAGCGAGTTTGAAAAATAAACTGGTCTCTTTCTGTGTCTATGGAAGTAGAAATCCTTGTAACTTTTACCTTTCATCATTGGTCTTCAGATGTCTCTGTCCTACTTTTTGCTTCGTAGCTTGTACCATATTTTATTTTGGAGACCATCTCAGGGTAGGAGGGAAATCCAAAAATCCTTTTATCTACAAAGTATATCCCTAAAATTTCATTATTCTCCATGGATTGGAGATAAGATAATGTTCATTGACAAAAGCAGCCAGTCCTCATGCTTTCTGTTAAACAGATCTGTTAGTGAAAAATCTGCTAGGTTCTGAATCATTGGTGATAATAATTATTATAGACTTTTAATTTCTTTTCAAGTTTAGTGTCATTGTTAATTTAGGAAAGACAATAATTTATGTACTTTTGTTTTATTATTTATTTGAGTGAAAACATGTATCTTCTGTCACAGATTGCAGTATAATTGAATGTGGGTGTCTCAACATCAACAATAATTAATTAGAAATGTAAATTTCAAAAAGACTCGATCCTAATTAGAAAGTGATTTCCCCCTGAAGTCTGTCTGTATGTCATATAAAGAAATAATATCTCATCAAATAAACTTGCACATATAAATGTGTATTGTGTACATATACACTGCATAGTTGCATAGGTTTATTTAATTAATACTCAAACTTAGATCATTGGATTTGCTATTCTAAATATATTTCTGTAAATATTTCTAAATCAATGTACATGGAAGTGATTGTTACTAAACTTGGGAAAAAAGACCTGAAAGTTTAAGTCATGAGAATGATGAAGATGTGGATTTATGATTGAAATGAAGGTTGAGTAAATTTCTTTTCTTTCATTTTGCGCTTTCTTTCTGTGTGCTCTCTTCCTGTCTCTTTCTTCTTCCCATCATCATTCCATCAAGACCTGACTTCACCTTTCTTTTGTGCCTTGAGAAGTTTTACTCATTATCCTGACCAAATGCACCCACCCAGACTAGAAGGCTCCAGTTTCCAATTCTTCCATCCCGATGAATGACTTTATAACTCGGATGATGTTATGCATAGGTCAGAGGAGAAACACGTCTTCTATTCATCTTCTTGATCTTATTAGATCATACATTTCCAGGCCAGCTCCCAGGAAATGTGATTCCCCATAAACCATATTGAAATCCCTGACTTTGCAAATGTGAATGACCTGAATCAGAGCACAATCAGAATGTCAGACAATAGAAGTATTTTTAGTAATACTGAGTTCTAGTCAGATTGAAATATCATTTAGAGCCCCCTCTAGTAGCTTCAGTTGGTCCATTAAAAAACTGACCTGTTTTGCCTTCCAGTGGCATCTGACTGTTTACCCCAAGAGCATTTCAAAATATTGATTTTGATTGTTTAGTCCAGATAATCTTAGCCATATCAATATTTTTAAATCGTCGTGATTATCTGATGTCTATGTACTAATGATCTGTAGCAGAGGATTCAAACCCAAATAACCTATACAGATCAGACGTGTAAACTAAATCATGAAGCAGGTTAGATAAGAAATGAGTAGGTGGAGACAGGTAAACTAGAGAGGGGTGCCCCAATTAAGTCCATCAGCTGCCTCTTCCCTCTAGTGGTATAATATATGCATATAAGACATTGTAACACTGTGGATTCCAAACGGGCATTGCTAAGGCAGGCTTACACCTGCATTGCATCAGTCTTGGATTTAAAGTTAGCTGTCGTAACAGGGTGAAAACCTTGAGCAGCCCTGTTCTCAGTGCTAGACTGTGGGGTAAAGACAAGCCCAGTTTTATCTGTGGCATTTGGAATGATTGTAGCAGAGTATTTAGTGGCAAACAAATTTGCAGAAATCGTTCTGTCAAATTGAATAGGTGATCAGTCAATCAATCATGTGTTTTCTTGTATTTGTAACACTCATGTATCTTTGATGAACATTTTATTTGTGAATAATTTAATCTCTTTTTCAGAGTGCTCCTACTTTGAAAAATGTATTATTCAGCTCTGTTTGTAATAGTGAATACTTCAGGGCAGGGGAACCTGCCCACAATGTCTTTTAAAATTACCAGCAAGTGAAAAACAAATACAAAAATAAGTGCTGGGCTTATTTTATTGTCAATCAAGATTTAATTGTGCCATTTGGATAAATTGTGCTGTGTGGACAAAATGACTTGGTCAAATCATTTGGAGTTCTTTTCTTCCACATCTCATCCTTTCCTTTATATGCTACCAGAAAATCCCTATGCAGGTCTTTTTTAGGAGACTTAGTAAGCACTGGGGTGATGAATAGTGGCAGGCAATAGCAGGATAAGCACAGAGTTTATCTGGCTGTGGATTGTGAGCAGCATGCACTTTGGGAATCCTGGAAAACTCTGCTTGTGTGGAGGGGCAGCTGCAGAGTTTATCCTGGTGACCCTCTGGAGCTACAGAAGTGTGGGATCCTTAGAGCAGTTGTAGAGGTTACAGCTAGAATGCAACAAAGAACAGCCCTATCAGTGACTTTTTAAATGCTATCTCAGATGGGAGAGTTTGTGGAAGGAGGACCCAGCAAACTGGCTTGCAGGATGTGGTGCATTCAGAGATGCTCTGCCAAAAGTTCCTTCAAGGAAAGGCTGTCTTCCCAGCTGCTAGGTGTGTGGTGAACAGTGGGGAGACCCAAAAACAGAGACTGATTGAGGCAGGGGTCTAAAAGCTAAATGCAGGATGATTCTGACCGCCATGTTAGCTCCAGAATTCTCTGTGGTGTCTGTCAGTCAAGGCTGCCATCAAGACTGCATTGCAGCTGGACCTCTCCTTCTGCTCAACTGCCTCTTCCTTATCCCTGGTGCAAATATTGGACACAAGGGCACCTTGTGATAAACATCCTATGTGTCATCCTGCAACCCCATTTCATGAATTATCTTCATAACTTAATTTCATGAAACCTTGGGGAAAAACAGAGTGAGAGGGCCTGTGGGAGAAGGTGCAGAGAAGTAGGTAGACATCTCTGGATCACAGGGAAAATACTTTGCGGGCCAGGAAGGGAGCATGAACGATGGAGAAATTCCAATGCTAGGTCAGTAGGGGGGGATGGTGACTTCAGGTAACTGGGCAGCGCGTGAGCCTGCTCACCTCCCAGCCATTGCAGTGACAGGGGCTTATGGATCCATGGTTACCAGAACTTTTGCATTAAGGAGAAGCTAAACAATTGTTAACATGAAATTTCTGATTCTTATAAGTGTACAGGCTATGGGAAAGCAATCCATGTTAGTTTTCTGTTCTAGATTAAACTATATGTTTCCATCCCATAGATGGTTTTGTGGGGAGAGTAAGAACGTGAGCAATAGGCAAAGATGTGCCCTCATTTTGCAAAGGGAAGAGACGATCATTGACTGAGCAGGTACCAGGAGTCAGGCAGTTTCATTTTTATCTGTAATGCATGTTTGTTTTCCTCTTTCTCTTTGTTTTCCTCTGAAACTGTCTATTTCATATTGGGATAATATTTGTGTAACAACCTCAGCATAGGGTGAGCTAGTTAGAGACTTTTTTTTATTCAATTACTGGCAAAAGTTATGAGTATTTTCATCTCACCCTTTTCTATGGTACAAACTTAGGAATCTAATACTAGAAGGCAATGCAAGATACCATTTTAAGTATCTAAAAGAGCTGATCTAAGGAAAATTGCAAATTTCCTTAGGTTCCCCATAAAACCAAAAGCAGATAGATGAGAAGTGGAGGACATATCGACTTACCCTTTGGGCATGATTTTCTTTGCCACTGGGATGAAAGGAGCCCCCTTGACCTGAATTCTGGGCCTGCTATCTCAAAGCAGATCTCTACTTGTGCATGAACCTGACCCTCCTGCAGATATGCCTATTTGTATATTCTGTCAACCTCTGTGACCCTACATTTTTGTTAGAGTTACACCTCCTGGGACAGACTCACAAATAAATTTATGTTGTTGGGTGTTTCCTAGATCTATATACATTCTAAAACCATTCTCTGGAGCCGGGCACGTTGGCTCATGCCTGTAATCACAGCACTCTGGGAGGCCGAGGCGGGCAGATCACAAGGTCAGGAGTTTGAGACCAGTCTAGCCAACATAGTGAAACCCCGTCTCTACTAAAAATACAAAAAATTAGGTGGGCATGGTTGCGGGCGCCTGTAATCCCAGCTACTTGGGAGGCTGAGGCAGAATTGCGTGAACCCGGGAGGCGGAGGTTGCAGTGAGCCGAGATCGCGCCACTGCACTCCAGCCTGGGTGACAGAATGAGACTCTGTCTCAAAAAAAAACAAAAACAAAAACAAAAAACAAAAAAAACACTCTCTGTGTCCTTGGGTGCATTGTTGAAAGACATGTCAGGTGTCTCATGACTTATTTCAGTGGACAGAACTCTGAACTCTTTCTTCAACAGCAATCACTTACTGAAGTGTACTTACTCTTTTCTTCTACACTCAATCACTTCTGCCCTTTGTGGGGTTTCTGGTGAGATGCTCTGTTCCCTAACATTCAGCAATTTCTTCTGCACAAAATCCACACTCTTAAGAAGCAATCAGCAGGCCTATTAAGGCTCACCTACAATTGAAGACACCATGTTGCTTGCTAATTTACATTGCAAATGTAGGCCTGGCAGCCTGAACCAGCCACTTGAATGGCTTGAGCACTTTGCAACTCCTGGAGAAGCCCGATCTCTTTTTGTGCTATCATAACACACCGAACTAAGCAAATAACACATACACAACATTTTCTGAATATACCATTTCTCCAAAACGCTTTTCCTCAAACACTTGAAGATTTATGCCCTCTTGACAAATACTGTTTTCTATTTTCTCATTCCTATATGGAATGTAAGGGACTTTGTTTGACTTCTTTGCTTTTGTTCATTTTCTGTGGGTGTCATCAATGCCTATTACATTTTCCAGATTTTTTTTCTTCAGGGTTTAGAAAGTGAGCATTTGGGGCTTACTTGGGGGATAAAGGGACTACTTAAGTGAAAACATTAATAGAAAGGTGGAAAAATATTTTAATTCTTTTCTTTCAAGCATTATTTGTCATATTTAAGACCCCAGGTGTGAGCTTTGCTCTGCTCCCCATTGTGCAACTGATTAGGGGTTATGCAAAGTTAAGAATGCAGACGGCAGGAGTTGTTCTTATGATTTTCCAGTTGAAAATGCTGTTTAGCACTATATATTTCTAATAAAACATGCAAAAGGAGAGAACCACTTGCTTCCAAAAAGTCAAGAGCCACTTGCGTCCAAAAAGTCAAAACATGAGGTATGAAAAGGTAAGTCAAGATGGTATCTAAACAATTCTGATCAGCCATATATCTGGAATCTTTTATAATATTGAGAGAATTTGTATTTGGTTTTGTTACCGGCTGCAAATCCATACAGGCCTGCGGCAACCTCAATTCTTGCCTCCTCAGAAGAAAGAATTCAGCTGAGGGGGGCATAAGGCAGAAAGAGGGCTGAGGCAAGTTTTAGAGCAGGAGTAAAAGTTTATTAAAATGCTTTAGAGCAGGAACAAAAGGAAGGAAAGTACACTTGGAGAGGGCCAAGTGGGTGACTTGAAAGACAAATGTACAGTTTGACCTTTTGACTTGGGGTTTTCTACGTTGGCATACTTCCGGATCTTGTGTTGCTTCTCCCCTTATTCTTTCCTTGGGGTGGGCTGTCTGCCTGCGCAGTGGCCTGTCAGTGCTTGGGAGGAGAACATGCGCAGTGTGTTTACTGGAGTTGTACGCATACTCGCTTGAGGCATTCTTCCTTTACCAGCCGAATGTCCTTAGAGGTCAGATACCAATTAAACTCCACCATTTTGCCTCTTAGTGCACGTGTGTGAGCCCTGAGATCGTCTTATCTGGAAGCCACTGATCACCAGTTTCAGGTTTTTCCTATCTATTGGGAGACTGACTTGCCCCTCGCACCAGCTGCAACCAATTATTATTTTAGAGAGACAGTTAAAAACTGCCTGACCATCAACTGATGGTCATCTGACGTTCCTGACTGGGGGTGGTGGGGGGTGCTGTGGTTGATGCCTCTCCTGCCCTGTTCATGTCTGATTAGCTACCTACTGTAACAGTATAAACAAAACATTAGTCACCCAATCTACTCGGCCTTGCCCTTTTTCCTACCTGAAATAGACTTCCATTTTTTAAAAATACCTCAGAATAGACTATCAAAGTCTCACTGCCTTTCAAACAAATTTTTCTAGACCAATCAATTAGCAAAGCACTGATCAGATTACTATCCAAGTGAGAATTCCATGCGAGACTCTGTGGCTCTGGGATACAAAATAGGGTTAAAATAATGTCTTTCACATTTCCTTAGAGGAGCAGTTAAAGACAGAAAATAACACTATGCCACCACACTTACAAAAATAACTGAAGTATGTAGTATAAATTCATTCACTTTTTGAATACAATCATTCATTCAACAAATACTTATTGAGTTCCTACTGCATGCTGGCCACTACTCCAGGCCTCCTGGGATAGAGGAGTGAAAAAAAGCAGACATAGTGAGTACTCCAGGGAGTCATTCAAGCCTATGAGAGTTCAAAAAAGGGTGAACTGGAGAAACCAGAAAAACCCTCTTGATAGAGTTTGGGCTTGTATTGAGCACTGACAGATGAATAATATAATCACTTTTAGGGAAATGTTTGGATTGAATTGTGTCCTACTTTAAGATGTTGAAGGCCCAACTTCTGGGTTCCTATAAATATAACCTTATTTGGAAATAAAGTCTTTGTAGATGTAGTCAAGATGAGATCATGCTGGATTAGGTGGGCCTACTCTGATATGACTGGCTTCCTTATAATAAAAGAAAAGGAGACAGACATGAAGAGGAAAAACAGCCATGTGTAGACGTAGGCAGAGATTGGAATGATGTGTTGATAAGCCCAGGAATGCCAAGAATTGGACTTCTAGCCTCCAGAACTTCAAAAGGATACATTTCTGTTATTTTAAGCCACCCAGCATGTGGTTCTTTTAACGGCAGCCCTAGGAAACTAACACAGGAAGCCAAGACAGGCCAGTGAGAAAGGAAGGATAGACAAGAAACAGGACACAAACAAGTGGGGAAAGAAATACAATCATTCAAACCACTGTTTCAACTGAAGTGGGCAATATATTCTAGAAAGAATTGGCATTCATATTAAGAAGAAACTTAGACGATAGAAAATCATTGAGAAAAAGAGGTATGATCAAAGGAGCGCTTTAGGAAATTAACCTACAGCAATACAAAAACCATTGATTTAAATAATCCAGCCATTCTAATAAACTATTGGACAAGAGTCTGTCTAAGGAGACAGAGGAGGAATAAGTCACTGAGGACATGAAGAGGACAAAAAAGACAAAAAGAGGAGTTTCTTTCTAATTGTGATAATGATTCTGTGTAACCTGTAAAGGTAATAGTTTGGACTACATATTTGAATTACTAAATTCTAGCCTTGCCATTAAGAATTTCTCTGCCAGTTGGCCAGGTAGTACCTCAAGACTCTCATTCCAATTGGAAAAAATAAGGAAAAAAATACTACCTAATAAATGGCAACAAAAGCCAAAATTAACAAATGGGATCTAATTAAACTAAAGAGCTTCTACACAGCAAAAGAAACTATCATCAGAGTGAACAGGCAGCCTACAGAATGGGAGAAAATTTTTGCAATCTATCCATCTGACAAAGGGCTAATATTCCAGAATCTACAAAAAACTTAAACAAATTTACGAGAAAAAAACAACCCCATCAAAAAGTGGGCAAAGAATATGGACAGACACTTCTCAAAATAGGACATTTATGCAGCCAACAAACATATGAAAAAATGCTTGTCATCATTGATCATTAGAGAAATGCAAATCAAAACCACAATGAGATACCATCTCACGCCATTTAGAATGGTGATCATTAAAAAGTCAGGAAACAACAGATGCTGGAGGGGATGTGGAGAAATAGGAATGCTTTTTCACTGTTGGTGGGATTGTAAATTAGTTCATTGTGGAAGACAATGTGGCGATTCCTCAAGGATCTAGAACCAGAAATACCATTTGACCCAGCAATCCCATTACTGGGTATATACCCAAAGGATTATAAATCATTCTACTATAAAGACACATGCACACTATGTTTATTATGGCACTATTCACACTAGCAAAGATTTGGAACCAACCCAAATATCCATCAATGATAGGCTGGGTAAAGAAAATGTGGCACATGTACACCATGGAACACTATGCAGCCATAAAAAAGGATGAGTTCATGTCCTTCGCAGGGACATGGATGAAGATGGAAACCATTATTCTCAGCCAAACTAACACAAGAACAGAAAACAAAACACTGCATGTTCTCACTCATAAATGGGAGTTGAACAATGAGAGCACATGGACACAGGGAGGGGAACATCACACACTGTGACCTGTCAGGGGATGGGGGGCTAGGGGAGGGATAGCATTAGGAGAAATACCTAATGTAGGTGATGGGTTGATGGGTGCCGCAAACCACCATGGCACGTGTATACCCGTGTAACAAAACTGCATGTTCTGCACGTGTACCCCAGAACTTAAAGTAGAATAATAAAAAAATACTAGCTAATAGCTAACAGGCCTAACAGCTAATAGCTAACATGCCTGTTCTGAAGATTTCACAATGAAGTATATTGCATCTGTCTTATCTATTAAGCAATACATACATATAAGTAATTGCATTGTGCATTTTCCACTTAGAACCCACCACACTGTTAAAAAAATGGTTTGTTTTCCTAATGTTATTTGTGACCTGATTTTTCTGTGCCTAAAATAAAAGACTTGATAAGCCTCTTCCCTTGAAACATTACTAAAGAAAAATCTTGCCCTTCTCTATTTTCTTCACTTCTCTTCATTCTTTTATTGTATGCATATGCACTCACACCCATTTCCCCAGTTAGTAGAAATAAAAGTAAAATACCGTGAGGTTTCACTTTGACCTATTCATGAGCACAATTTGAAACCCCCAAATTTAGGGGCATATATGGTATATGAGCATACATGGCAGTCTGGCATATATGGTACAAGCTCTTCTGAGTTTCTGTTAAGTCTTGCTGAAATTTGTGCCACACTTGAGGAAAAGGATACTCAACATTTCTGGTGGGTAAAAAGCAATTGGAATAAAAACATCATAGGGGGAATGCCTGCTGAGAAATCCCCATTTTCCACAGAATACAGGAAATTATACGTGCTGTCTTACAGTGTTCTAAAGTGTGAATAGCCAACTCCTTACTTGGGACTGTGGTTAAAAAACAAAAGCAAAAACCTAGAACATATGATTGCATTGGCTTGTAAGAACTATTTTTTTAAATGTAAGATTTTACATATACAGAATCTTACATGAAATATATATGTATGATGTATGTGTGTGTGTGTGTGTGTGTGTGTATATTGAGATGCGGTCTCTCTATGTTGCCTAGCTGGTCTCAAACTCCTGAGCTCAAGCAGTCCTCCTACCTCAGCCTCCTTCCCAGCTAGGAAGACTTCCCACCTGGGAGACTGAGGCAGGGGGTTTCTTGATTTCTTTTTAGATGGCGATGTAAAAAAGATGCTAAATCTTATTAATATGCTCCTTATCTTTGAACTTTCCCACAAAATATGTTAAAGTAAAATTGAAGATTGACCTTCAAATCAATATAGAGGGATTTAGACAAATCTCCATTGTTTGTGGAAATGAAACAGATGCTAGCCACTTTGCAACAAATGTCTGCCAGATACCGTGTCTGCATTACTGCGTGTACTATAAACATGGTTGTCCCCAAATGAAGCAACTGTCAATTTAAAATCTAGTCCTGAACAGCTATTCATGTCCTCATGTGTGTCTATATCTATACACGTGTCTATATCTATATCTATACATGTGGTGACGCAGAATGGTTTGGATGAATTTTAATTATTTTACTGCTTAGAAAACCTGCTTCTTTTGTGACTTTGATCCTTGAATATGACTATAGTCATGAATATTTAAAAATCTGATGTTTAAAAATAATATTTTCTCTCAAATAGTTTTTTATTCTCTGTGCGCAAGAAAATATTGAGGCACAGGTATATTTAAACATAATTTTAAATGATTTAGCTTACTGTAATTTGGGGTGGGTCACTAAATTAGACATATAGTAACACATTAACAGAAATATCTGGGCAGCTACCCTATCCAAACACCCGCATGGCTGCAGTTGATTTCAGCAAACATTTGTAATGCATTTTACTAAGTCCCTGGTCTTAGATAAAGTGCTTTATGTAGGCATTATCTTATGTAATCTCCATGGATTCCCTGTGAAACATGCGTTGCCTCATTTACACAGGAGACAACAAGTTGAGAGAGTGTAAGCTGCTTCTAAATGTGCACAGCAAATGGCAAAACCAGGACTGATACTAGCTCTGCCTTCAAAACCACATTCAACTATCTCTCTGTGACAGCTAAAATGCTTCAAGGAACCCATTAATATGCAGCAAACCTATCAGACATCACAAACCTACTAATTTTAACATACAGAATTTAACCAAGAGGTAAAAATAATGATAATAAGACTGTTTAATGAGTACTTATTATATTCCCTGCACTGGGTATGTATTACCTCATTTAATCTCCCTACCATCGTTTGACGGAGATATGAATATTATTCCCATTTTATCAATGGATTAACTAAGCATTAAGATTTTAAGTGACTTGCTTAAAGCCATATGTCTAGCAAGAGGTAGAGCTGGGATCTGAACCCACCCAACCAGTCCAAAGAGTCTGGCTCCCACGACTCATCCTGCTTCTCAAGAAGAAAACTAAAATGCATCACCTTTGATGTCATACATGTCTACTCAATTGTTCAGGCTCTCATTTTGTTGCTTTTTACTTTTATTTGGAGCTAATTATCATGTTTGCCTATGCATGTTCAGCCAGCAGCAAGTAAGAAGCAGAAATTTGAAGGGGTGGACAGGGAAAAGACAGGACAAGAGGAATCTGCTCCCATAGCCCCACTGACCCCTGAAGAATGTGAGTGTGCTTGGCTGACTGTGAGGCATAGCATAAGTGCATTGCAGCCTGACAGCATTTGGTACAGAGGTAAGAGCCCTTCAAAATTAAACACTCCCTAAAGACATGGGTCTATTTTCAATCAGGGTACAATATTTATGCTCTTAATTATGACCCTGAGTAGTCAAAAAAGGATGAATTTTCAAGATATGCTCAGGGAGGGCTGTGTAAAAATCATAGGAATTTTGTCATCCTTAGAAACATTTATGTCCAAATAGTAATTTTTTTAATTTAAATTTTGGTTCAAAACTGTTTCAGTACGAATTATCTAGAAAGAAATTGGATGGGATATCTCTTTCCTTGCTAGCAATAGAAAAATACAGTGTTACTCTTTTGATTTTCTTTTTTTTTATTATACTTTGAGTTCTAGGGTACATGTGCACAACGTGCATGTTTGTTACATATGTATACATGTGCCATGTTGGTGTGCTGCACCCGTTAACTCATCATTTACATTAGGTATATCTCCTAATGCTATCCCTCCCCACTCCCCCTACCCCACAACAGGCCCCGGTGTGTGATGTTCCCCTTCCTGTGTCCAAGTGTTCTCATTGTTCAATTCCCACTTATGAGTGAGAACATGCAGTGTTTGGTTTTTTGTCCTTGCGATAGTTTGCTGAGAATGATGGTTTCCAGCTTCATCCATGTCCCTACAAAGGACATGAACTCATCGTTTTTTATGGCTGCATAGTATTCCATGGTGTATATGTGCCACATTTTCTTAATCCAGTCTACCATTGTTGGACATTTGGCTTGGTTCCAAGTCTTTGCTATTGTGAATAGTGCCACAGTAAACATACGTGTGCATGTGTCTTTATAGCAGCATGATTTATAATCCTTTGGGTATATACCCAGTAATGGGATGGCTGTGTCAAATGGTATTTCTAGTTCTAGATCCCTCAGGAATCGCCATACTGTCTTCCACAATGGTTGAACTAGTTTACAGTCCCACCAACAGTGTAAAAGTGTTCCTATTTCTCCACATCCTCTCCAGCACCTGTTGCTTCCTGACTTTTTAATGATCGCCATTCTAACTGGTGTGAGATGGTATCTCATTGTGGTTTTGATTTGCATTTCTCTGATGGCCAGTGATGATGAACCTTTTTTCATGTGTCTGTTGGCTGCATAAATGTCTTCTTTTGAGAAGTGTCTGTTCATATCCTTTGCCCACTTGTTGATGGTGTTGTTTTTTCCTTGTAAATTTGTTTGAGTTCTTTGTAGATTCTGGATATTAGCCTTTTGTCAGATGAGTAGATTGCAAAAATTTTCTCCCATTCTGTAGGTTGCCTGTTCACTCTGATGGTAGTTTCTTTTGCTGTGCAGAAGCTCTTTAGTTTAATTAGATCCCATTTGTCAATATTGGCTTTTGTTGCCATTGCTTTTTGTGTTTTGGACATGAATTCCTTGCCCATGCCTATGTCCTGAATGGTATTGCCTAGGTTTTCTTCTAGGATTTTTATGGTTTTAGGTCTAACATTTAAGTCTTTAATCCATCTTGAATTAATTTTTGTATACGGTGTAAGGAAGGGATCCGATTTCAGCTTTCTACATATGGCTAGCCGGTTTTCCCAGCACTATTTGTTAAATAAGGAATCCTTTCCCCTTTTCTTGTTTTTGTCAGGTTTGTCAAAGATCAGATAGTTGTAGATGTGTGGTATTATTTCTGAGGGCTCTGTTCTGTTCCATTGGTCTATATCTCTGTTTTGGTACCAGTACCATGCTGTTTTGGTTACTGTAGCCTTGTAGGATAGTTTGAAGTCAGGTAGCGTGATGCCTCCAGCTTTGTTCTTTTGGCTTAGGATTGACTTGGCAACGCAGGCTCTTTTTTGGTTCCATATGAACTTTAAAGTAGATTTTCCAATTCTGTGAAGAAAGTCATTGGTAGCTTGATGGTAATGGCATTGAATCTATAAATTACCTTGGGCAATTTGGCCATTTTCACAATATTGATTCTTCCTATCCATGATCATGGAATGTTGTTCGATTTGTTTGTATCCTCTTTTATTTTGTTGAGCAGTGGTTTGTAGTTCTCCTTGAAGAGGTCCTTCACGTCCCTTATAAGTTGGATTCCTAGGTATTTTATTCTCTGTGAAGCAATTGTGAATGGGAATTCACTCATGATTTGGCTCTGTGTTTGTCTGTTATTGGTGTATAAGAATGCTTGTGGTTTTTGCACATTGATTTTGTATCCTGAGACTTTGCTGAATTTGCCTATCAGCTTAAGGAGATTTTGGGCTGAGACAATGGGGTTTTCTTGATATAAAATCATGTCATCTGCAAACAGGGACAATTTGACTTCCTCTTTTCCTAATTGAATACCCTTTATTTCTTTCTCCTGCCTGATTGCCCTGGCCAGAACTTCCAACATTATATTGAATAGGAGTGGTGAGAGAGGGCATCCCTGTCTTGTACTCCTTTGTTTTTCAAAACATCACCTGTTACAGAAGATTGTTATTTTCTGAATATATGTACAAGTGTGAGACTTTGTACAGCTATAAAAGCATCTGTATTTCTTTGCATCACACTCCAGTTCTAGGAAGATCAATATTTGTGTTTTCTAGAAGAAATCTTTATTCTAATTTTTAAAATATTAAATTTATACATGCTTATGATAGAAACTTTTGAAAGTGCAGAAAACTATAGCAAAAGCATAAGAAAATAAACAGTCATAAATGAAGCAAACAAATGTATTTACCATTTCCATTTTGGAATATATCATCTGAAGAATGTCAACTTATCCAAACTGACCAGTTTTTCAGGTTTTTTTATTTTTCTTCCTGGCCAAGTTCTACACTTTTGCCATACCAAACCAAACCACTACAATACAATGCACTGATGTAGTACATTCTCCTTCTTCAAAGACATAATTTTCTCTTTGTTCTACCCTCCCCTGGTGGGAGGAGTTAAAGTTCTCTCTGTAATGTTAGTTAATGATAATGCTGTTATTAAAGCCATAAACTAAGGAAAATAAGTGAAATTCAGTTTTATTTGATGTATATGAGTATAAATTTTAAATAAAGTAGGGAAAAACAATTCTATTTGAGTCTGAAAGGCAAGAATGGTATTTTGACATTTTTCTGTGTTTGTGTTATTCCCCAAAATCTAGATTGAAAAATTGCTTAGTTAGGCATTCAGTTGTGAGGTTTATTATCTGAATAAGTTTCATATCTGAAAATAAATCTTTTCAGAAATCAGATATTTTGCAATTGAGTAGAGAGAGCCAGAGAGTAAATCAATATTTTGTTTATAATTCAAATCTCCTAGTTTAGTTTTGTGGGATATATTTTCATAATAGTGAACTGATTTCTCAGTGAGAAACTGACAAATATACTTGTTTCAGTGTCTCGTAAAAACTATTTATTTAGAATATTCTCTGGCACTAGTGGTTGTGGAGAACATGACACCTTAGGGAATATGGAACTCTTCATTTGGCAATGAAAGTAACAGAAGCCTGCCGAGCTTCCAGAACTGCAGAGATTAGCTGATTTTCCTATAAATAAGTGGAGTCAGAATCTATTTAATGGAATAATTTATCAATGGTGGTGCTGCAGCTCTCAACATCGTTTCAGAGAAAACTATGAGGAGAGTCTCAATGAATCGACAAAAATCTATGAGGCAGATTAGTTTTAATAGAAGTCTAAAAAAATTTTTACTGATGGGGCATGGTGGCTCACGCCTGTAATCCCAGCACTTTGGGAGGCCTAGCCGGGGGGATCACGAGGTCAGGAGATCGAGACCATCCTGGCTAACACGGTGAAACCCCATCTCTACTAAAAATACAAAAAATCATCCGGGCGTGGTGGCGGGCGCCTGTAGTCCCAGCTACTCAGGAGACTGAGGCAGGAGAACGGCATGAACCCGAGAGGCGGAGCTTGCAGTGAGCCGAGATCGTGCCACTGCACTCCAGCCTGGGCGACAGAGCAAGACTCTGTCTCAAAAAAATAAAAAAAAATTTGTTTAAAAAATATGCCAGGTTTTTGTTCATTGTAGGAACATTCTATTTCTAATGCCTTTACCCAGCAATGTGCTGGTAAATCTTTAACAGGCTTTTAAAACAGAAAAATGTATGCAAATATATATTTTATGACACACTTTTAAACTTAATCTGCATTATCATTTTCTCTATCACTTTCCTAAATCCAGACAATCAAAACAATATATCAAACACTTACTTACAGTATTTGTGGATTTCCATTGTGTAAATAGTACTGTTGTGATGAATTTCAAGCACACACCAGTGGTCCCTAAACATAGAATTGAAGAGATGCATACACCATTATATAGCAATATACCATACAGATACAATAGACCTAAGTAACTTTAAGATACAGATAATAGTAAAATGAATATCATAATTATAAAGTGATGAGTTTCAGTATGTTACCTTTGTTTTTAATATAATTTATTTAATTGTGAATTTGTATAATTGACTTTAAAAAATGGCTGTTTAACAACTGTCTCATAAATTTTCTGAAATTTTAACAGTTGTTTTTTGCTAATCTGTATTAACTACCTTTAAGCCACCACTGCCTATGCCTTTGAAGGAAAGGGAATATGAAAAGAAAATTACACAATGCCCCACATATATGTAGTACACATCATATCCAGCACTTGTGAGGTATACATATTATATGTGTGCTTTTGGAAGTATACCTCTGGAGCAGTGCTTCTCAAACTTTACTGTGCATGTAAATCACATGGGCATCTTGTTAAAAGGCAGATTCTGATTTAGCAGGTCTGAGAGTCTCTATTTCTTTTTTTTTTCTTTTTTGAGACGTAATCTCACTCTTTCGCCCAGGCCAGACTGCAGTGGCGCTATCTCGGCTCACTGCAAATTCCGCCTCCTGGGTTCACACCATTCTCCTGCCTCAGCCTCCCGAGTAGTTAGGACTACAGGCGCCCGCCACCACGCCCGGCTAATTTTTTGTATTTTTGGTAGAGACGGGGTTTCACCGTGTTAGCCAGGATGGTCCCGATCTCCTGACCTCGTGATCCGCCCACCTCGGCCTCCCAAAGTGCTGGGATTACAGGCGTGAGCCACCGCGCCCGGCCGAGAGTCTCTATTTCTAACAAGTTCGCAGATCTTACTGATACTGCTGGTCTCTGGACCTAACTTTGAATAGCAAAGGCCCAGACTAATTTCCTTAGAAACTTACTTTATAAGAGTCAATCTTCTTCTCTCTCACTGCATATGTGTGTGTGCGTGTTAGTGTATATACACACACACATACATACAGACATGTATGCTTTTACACACAAAGATACACGCACATATATACACACATATACATACACATGTATATCTATATCTGTAATATGAAATGGGCCCCTCTATGTACTCAAACAAAATGATATATAATGAAATGACATTCTGTAGAGAAAACAGGAGAAAAAATGGGGGTGGAATTGCTGCGATGGCTTAGTGGAGGAGGAGGAGGAGGAGGAGGAGAAACTGCCCTTATCAATCATTGTATTAAAAGAAATGTTCAAGGAGCCCGAAATCATTTCAAGGTTGATGAGATGTTAGGTCATAAGGGAAGGAAGAAAACCCTGAGTTTCAGCCAGGAACGGTTGAAATTAATCCTGTAGGCATTTAAGGAACATAAGTCATTAATTTAAAGAATTATGCTCTAGGAAGTTTAATCGGGTGCTATCCAAGTGTGAGGCAAACTATACTTAGTACAGAAATGCTGTTTGTCACAAGCTGGGGGTAAGTGGTAAGCACCTATGTCCAAGAGAAGGAAGAATCTGGGAGGAATCTGGATCCTGGATATATGGAGGATGAAGAGTCGGGGATGCTGAGCCCCAATAACTGGGAACATGCTGGTGCAGCTGCATAAACAGGAATCCAGGATGAAGAAGCCAGTCTCTCTCTCTCTCTTCCTAAGTTAAAAATAAAATACAGAAGATGTTAGCTCTGTTTATGAATTCATTTTTCTCAGAGTTGAAGTGATTCAATGGAAGAATTCACAGCAGGTTTAGTAACATGATAATCAAGAAGTTTATGGTCATAAATCCTGTGAGTTTGTGAGGAATCTTGTATATGCTACCTTTTTGTCTTGGACCATAAGACAGGTTTGCCAGAACCAAATCCAACTTTAAGCCTGAAGGTGGGGATATCCCTTTCTAATCAGTCCGTCACTCATATTGCTTTTATTCTTGGCAACGTGACCTTAAATTTTTTCAAGGTTAATCTGTGTAAAAAACAAAATTGATGACAAATTTTCATGAAAATACAATGGTTCTGAAAGCTAGGTTCAGGAACGTGAGATTGGAGTAATTCAGGACCCTGTTGGAGGGTGGTGAAGAAAAGCAGGCATTACATCCTAATATAAAAAGTATTTTTTCAAACAACATTACAGGAAATTTCAAAATATCTCTTGTATCACCTATTAGTATAGGAGCATGATCTGAATATTGTGCAAGGATTGGAAGATGACTCTTCATGGACCAAACACAACAGTCAAAAGCTTTGACTTGTGAATTTAAGATGCTGCTAGAGAATCCAATCATTGGAAAAAAAAATAAGAGATTCAGCATTATGGTGTTAATATGTTTTAAAATTGTACTAGCAGATGTGATTGAATATTGAGGGAGAGAAATATGTTCATATGTGACTTGGGAACAGTCAATGAGTGGGAGCCAATGGAAAAAACAATAGGAAAAGATTAAAAAGGAACAGGAGATATTTGAAGAAAGAGTAAGAATTACAGCAACATAAGCTTCTCCCTACTCTTCAGCCAGAAGAAAAATCTGGTTATAAATCCACTGCCACCAAATCCATACCTTTGAATTTGGTATAATTTGCATAAGAACTTCTTATTCTTATAAAATCAGGTCAGTGACTCTTAATTTAAAATATAAGTTGTCCTAAATTAACACTGTACCTCAGTGGATTAGAGTATGCCAACATGAGCTACTTATTAAGTGAATCTCAGCAAGAATATTTAATGAAAAAAGTCTAGATGATTTGAACCATCCTAAGTGACCCATTGAAATAGTTAAAAGGCACTGTTTCTATATGCAGACCAAAAGTCCTTTAATAAAAGAGTATGACACGCCAGAAGTTCAGCATTGCATGGTACCTGTAGTCCAGCCAAAATAATAACTTCTAATAGCATTTTTGAATCAGTTCCAATGCATTGTGAAAATGCTTAGAATTCCAAAGTACCATAGTTTTTTAAAAAATCCACCAGTAATTACCAAAGGTATTTGCATTTGCAGTCACCTTGTATTTTGTGCTATGATTAGCTTTTTCTTAAGGACAAACTTCAGATGATTCAGAAGTTAAATTTAGCTAAATTGTTAGGATATGAAAAACATCTAAATTTTTTTCTACATGTAATTTCATCAAATTTTTACCAATGTGATTCCCTTTCCCCAGTCCTATTTTCTTCAAAGCATCTTTCTTAATGCAAATATTATTGCACCTCCATATTCCTCTCTTCAATTTTCAAACAATCCCAAAGGTGAATATATTTTAAGAAATTCTTCTACTTCTTTTATTTGTCTACTGACGTCACTGGACTTTACCAGCCAAGTAACCTTGGTAAAAGTTAAATCAATCAAAATATGTATTACTTTCTAAGGAAATCCAAACTTCTGTAAATCTGTGAATTCCTAACGTAGACAATTGTTTCTGGCGGCCTGAGACATTTTTAATTTTTAGAAAATAATTTTTAGAAAGTATTTCATGTTAAGACTAAAAATTCAATAGATATTATTGAATGTCTACTACATGTGGGTATCATGACAGGTGTTATTGGGAAGAGTGGGTGTGGTAAAATTCTAGAAAGAAAAAAAATGATCTCCTCCATCTAAGGTTTATATATGTATACTAGGGGAAGATAGATATGTAAATGAAATTCTGATACAAACCAAAATGTACTGTTAAAAATTGGAAGCATAATGGAGATATGAAGGAGAGAAAGATGAAAACCAAGTGGGTGAGTTTAAGCTATATTTCTTAACTAAAAGGGCATTTGAGCTAGCACTTGAAGGAATGTAGATAAGTGAACTTCATTCGAAATTGACATGCCGAGGAAGGAAAATAGGATAAAGGAATATTGAGGCACAAAAATGCAGGCTTCATAGAAAGGCGAATATTTGTGTGATTGGAACATAGGATATATTGTGAAGCTATGCAAAAGTGGTTGAGGGTATAGCAAGAAGGATCTTAAATGGGAAAATAAAATAAATGGTCAAATAGATTCCACTGAAGATATTTAAGCAGGAGAATTACATATAGGAGCTCTGTTTGAGAAGATGACTTAAAACTTGTATACTATGATCTGAACAATGAGGAGACAATTTGGTTTTCTTTCTTATATAAATGGTTTTTACATTACAACTAATTGTTTTAAATTAGTTTTTATATTAAAACTAATTGTTTTAAAAAATAGTTGCTATACTTCAGTCCAACAACATGATCCATGTATCCAGATATTTTCAGAATTAACTATCTTAAATTGAGAGTAAACACCCCTTTTGCTAATTTACAATGTCTTTGATGTAATGACTCCCTAACAATTCAACAAGATTCTCAAGAACAGAACTTTATATTTTCCTTCCCATTTCTCCCTTAAGTTGACATCTCTTTGAAATTTCAGAATCATTCTTAATGTGTTCCATGAAATCAAAGGGAAAACTCAGAGAAATGTAGGATGATGACTATTGATTTCTACTGTTTCTTTCTTTAAAAAACCTTTTCCTCAGAAATAAGTGTCATCCTGTATATAATTCATCATCTCTCAAGAAGCAGTCAGGTTATCCATGTACTTTTTATAACTCTACTTTTATCAGTGTTTACATCCATGGTCAAATTCTCTTCACTAAATGGTCAAATTATAATAATAATTATTTATTTTCTCTATTAGTTATTGTCAAAATCTAATGACTATTTTATTCATTAGAAAATGCTCTAGGATAATAATACTTTCTTAAGTCCAGTGTATCAATACACTTTGTTACCTTTTCATTTTTGTTCTCAACTTCAAGTTTGAGCGTAAAACATATTTACTTATTCACTTTTTGACCTGCTAATAAAGAATTGAATTGATTATGAACAACAACATGGAGAACAAACTTATGGGACCAGTTACTAATTTATTAATTTTTCAAACTCAGGATTTTTATTTAAATTAATAGTGTTTACTTGTGAGCTACTTCTCTCTCTCAAGCAATAATATGAAGTAGTATTTCTTGAAGTTTGAAAAATCACTGAATATTTTATATATTGAAAGGCACAAATGCAAAATAGATGAAGTTTGTGACATTCTGGGTCAGGGTGGGCCTTTGGGAGGCAAGGTTCCACCCCCTTAGGCATCCATTTATCATTTATTCAATAAATATTTTTGATTCCTAGTTTGGCCCAACATTGTGCTAAGTGCTGGAAATAAGAATGAGGAGGCAAACCCAAGGCCCCTGCAGTCTGTGATTTAGTTGAGAGAGAGACATCAATAACAACAACAATTTCAACAACAAACACGCACACACATACACAAATAAACATGCAGTGGCAACTGTGATGATTGACAGAAAGCAATGTGACATACACTTATAGCATACTCTAATGAGAGGAGAATTAAATGAAGCAAGAGTATACAAAAATATCTTATTTTTACATATAATGCATAGTAGTAATTCCTATTCCATTGTATTCTATTCCTTTAAAATAAAATTCTACAGTGACTTACTGAATTGATTTAAAACCCTTTAAGCTTCACTACCTGCAATTTTACAGAAAGATCCATTGAAGTTTTTTCATTATAAAACATCTTCCTATCTGCTTTTGCATATGAAAATATGGGGCCATTTTGTTGGACTGCCCTCACCTTCTTTGTTCATGTGTATGAGATGAGTGGTCTGAGAACAAAAAGGACTGGTAATAGAATGTTGCCTGTTAGAGTAGTGTACAGTGTGGCTGCTTGCAGATTCCTCTGCAGTGTTTCCCTTAGTCTTAGCCTTTGTTGCCACTGTTGCATCAAAAATAATATATTCAATATTTCTTTTCTGCTTCACTACACCAGCAATGTTTAAGGGAATATTAAAAGGAAAGTACTGCTACTAATGATGGGTCACTTCAATAGAAAGAGAGTGTGGGGTTTCCCGAAGGCTTCTGAAATGCACCTGTTTACCCCTTTCTCATTCTCTCCTTACTCAAATGCAGCAGAAAAATCAAACCTTCCAAAATGTTATTTGATGTTCTTGCTACTCCACCACCACAGAGCCTATTTTCCTCACTGCCACCTCCTTCTTTCTCTTCTAGGATCATTAAGTTTCCTCTTCTAGGTCTCTTAGCTGGATTCCCTAGGCAGCTCTTTTCCCCAGCCAGCCCTACCCCAAACAAACTCCTTGGGTAAACAAATGTGCAATCTTACTGCTAACGGGAAGAACAACAGAGTGGGAGAAATGGAGAAAATGGTATACAGAGAAAAGACAAAGCCCATGGATCCATTATTTCAGGGATTTTGTGGACTGTTCAGGACTTCTTCAGACAGCTGGTAAATATTGTACTTCTTTACCAAGAAGAGACTGGTTTGTGTTTTCCTAACAAGTATGTTGCTATAGTGCACCTGTTTGAATATTCTGTACTGGTAATTTATATGCAGGTGATGAGCAATGTGAAAATCTGTCATTTATTTTAAATTGTTTAAAAAATTAACTTACATAACATCTATATATTATAACACTGTATCATACTTAAATATGTTTTAAGAAGGTAGATCTTGAGTTAAGTGTTCCTTTCACAAAATAATAATAATAAATAAGAGAGCTAGGGGAAACATTTGAAGGTAATAGGCAGGTTCATGATATAGAATGTGACGATGGCTTTATTACCACTTATCTTTAAACTCATCAAACTATAATTGTTAATTATGCATAGTTTTTATGTAAATACATAAATAATGGTAAGAAAAACATATGGTAATCCGTCACCATCCAAAATCCCTGCCCTGGTTTGAGCAGAGACTTTGCAAAGAAATAGTATTGTTTTCTTACTCAGTTCCACAGCTGTTTGTGGATCTGGTAAATATTGGGTAAAAGCACTGGTCAAAATACCTTCATTTAGAATTATTTGCAATTATCACAAGAGCTACTCTTAGAAAAAGTGAGACGTGTGCGCGCGCACACACACACACACACAATTTAAAATAATAGCGTGAGAAATAACATACCTAAGAAGAAAATATCTTCTAAATAAAACATACTGCTCAAAATATTTGTTCATTTTCAGTTTTACAGGGAGAATTGAAAGTTTTGTTTATATTTGAGTCCCAAAAAGTTTATACGGAAGTAATTTGATGATATAATTGCTAAATGAGAAAAAAATGTTATAGCCCTTTCCATATTTCAGGCACGGAAAAATAACTGTCTTGAAAAGCGTCTTTTAAATTATTTCAAATACTATCTGGAGTCAAAGATTTTCTTTTGTTTAAGAAATAAGATAAACTATAATATATGGATAAAATTTACTTTAAAATTTTAAGTAATTATATGTGAATGAAATTTCTTAAAGGACTCACACTTGCCAAGGTTGTGGTTTACAGGAAAAACTTGAGGATTTTAGGGTCTTGGGTATTTCCAACTTAGTAAGATTGTTTTCCTCCACCACCACAGTAAATGAACACTAACTATTTAGAGAAATTAGGTTTTTAAGTTGGTGCTTTATGTGTGTAGGTATTCCGTTTTGCTAGGAGTGGCATTTGGTGCTCACATTTTCTAAGACGCCAACAGCAATTAAAGGCCTGTATCCACTTTGCTCTTTTGTCTTAGTTCTAGAAGCAGGCCATAAACTGTAGGACTGTAAGAAGGATGGTGTTCCAACATGTATTTTTTCAGTGTACACGTCCCAAATGATTAGTTGACTTAGCTAGGAGGGCAGCCCTTTACTGGAGCTCGGCCACTTACATCTGCAGCTTCAGGCTAGTTGCTAAGTAATAGGCATTACTATTAATTAGCCTCTAGTATTAAGACATAATTTATCATTTTATCAAATTTCATTTAATAATCTCTATGACAATGTGAATTAGGCAAGGAAGTATTTTCTCTTGATTACAGATGAGGGGCTGAGGATCAGAGATTAAATTACTTACCAAAGCTAGTTAGCTTAACTAGCCCACAGGCTAAGGAGCCGCTAGGCTTAGAATCCAGATGTCCTGATGAGACATCTTTTACTCTTTCTACTCTACTGTAAGCCTCCTGCTTAATGTTGACTGGCTTAATATCATATTTTCTCACTTGGAGAATGAGAAATAGACTTCTCTGTAAGGCTAATGTCTGCTCTAAAATTCTGTGACTCTTATTACTTGAACACGTGCTTTGAAATCAAAGTTGATTGGCCTGGTCTGATGGTTTTCAAAGCATGGGCTTTGCATCAGTGTCATCTGAAATGTATCAGCATCATCTAGAAATGAAAACTTGGGCTTCACCCCAGTGCTATTGAATCAGAAACCCTAAGGGTTAGGCCCATCAATGTGAGTTTTAAGAAACCCTGTGGGTAATTTTGAGGCTCTCTGAGCCTGGCCTATTCAGATTCTCATTAATGTGCTTTCAGCAGTTGGTCATAAATATGGTTTGGCTTTGTGTCCCCACCCAAATCTTACTTTGAATTGTAATAATCCCCACGTGTTGAGGGTGGGGCCAGGTGGAGATAATTGAATCATGGGGGTGGTTTCCCCCATACTGTTCTCTCGTGATAGTGAGTCTCTGATGGTTTTATAAATGAGAGTTCCCCTGCACAAGCTCTTTTGCCTGCCACCATGTAAGAAGTGACTTTGTTTCTCATTCACCTTCTGCCATGATTGTGAGACCTCCCCAGCCATGTGGAACTGTGAGTCAATTAAACTTTTTTTCCCTTATAAATTACCCAGTCTTGGGTATGTCTTTATTAACAGCATGAGAACTAATACAGTCATTGACTCTCAAACCATGTTAGCAACTTCATTTCTAAGTTAGGTGTGTGCTCATCTTCACCCAGCAGCATTTTTAGAAAGGTTACTTGAGAGGGAGGCAGAATTAGATGTCTCTAAGATGAATGTACTCCCTTTAGACTCTGGCTTTATATTATTTTCCAGAGGACTGTTTAAAAGCTGGACAATGGTGGGGAGGAGCCAGAGATTATTGGTGGGAGGGGTGTGTGTGAGTCCCTGTGGTATTCATTTATCCAGGAAAAACACATAAAATGTATTTAAATTCAGTCCCCTCTTACTGAATCTCACAGCCCTGCACTCAGGGCAATCACAGAAAGGGAGAGATGGATATTTTCCAAATTGCTCAAATGACTTGGGCAAAAGAGGAGAGAAGCATGCCATTACCTCAAAAAGCTTCAGAAGCCCTTAGGTCAAGGTTTCTCGGCATAACTGACATTCTCGACTGGATCAATTTTTGCTGATGCAGCTGCCCTGTGTATGTTAGAATATTTGGCAGCATCCATGGCCTCTACTCATTAGATGCTAGTAGCCACGCCCCTCCCCTAGGCATGACAATCAGAACTATCTCTAGACATTGCCAAATGTCTCCTTGTGGGGGGTGGTAAAACTGCCCCCACTTCTCTCCTACCCCCATCTGGTTGAGAACTAGCACCCTGCGGAATTCCCTTTATCACTTTCTCCTTATCATGAGGCCACTCACCCTTGAGCAAGGTGCATGGTGCCCTGGCTGGAATAGCCATTATCCACCAAGCCTTCCTTCTCCTGGCTATTATTTTAGAACAAGTGTGAAAACGAGGAGACCCAGATTTTTGAGAAGCTTGGCTGCTCTGCTTGGAAAATAAATCAGCAGTGAGAGGTAGACTGTAAAACCAAGAGGGTATTCAGCACTCCTATGCTCCTGGCAACAGCGGCCTCTGAAAGAATAGCTAAGGGTAGGAGCTATGGGAGTGCATGAGCTGAGAAGAAAACTGCCAGCTATTAGTGATTCTGTAGGAGGTAAATGTTCTAAGCTTTGATGCTACTGAGAATTCTCTGAAGGCCTGTGCAAACAGCCCCAGTGTGAGGAGCAGGCAGGCGCAGGCACTGAGCCTTGCCTGCTGCTGAGCTGGGCTTATGGTATTAGGTACACTTGATCTCTGCTTCCAAATCCCACTGATTTTCTCCATGGAGAAATTTGTGTCTCATAAATAACCTCTGAAATAACCTCTGGGTTTGTTTCTGGGCATTGCTCATCTAAATTCATTGTACTCATTCAAAGCAATTGTAGCTATTTTGTAATGCAGAATAAGAAACCCATCAGGGCCTACTTTGTAGGTGAGTTGGCTGGAGATCATGCTCTCTTTGAGGCTCTGATAGGATATTCTCCCTTCACAGTTCAACCTCCCTGGGCCCTCCCCTTTGGGAAAATTATCAGATACCAGCCATTAACTCCTCCTCCCTGCAGATCTGAGTTCCAGCTATTCCCTAGAATTCCCTACATTTAAACATTTTAAATGGGAAGGGCCCTACAGTTAAGGGAACTGTAGCCAGTAGTGCGGGAGAACACCACTGGGATTGGAAAACATATGAGTAGCACTTTTGAAATTATAGGTAGACAAAAATCACATATTGCTATCTGGTAATCAAGGCCAGCCTGGTGCTCCTATCTCCTCCAGTTTAGATTCTCTTGAACACCCTCTGGGGAATGAGTAGGATTTCCCTGGCTGCACTTCCCTCTCACTGGGAAGGAGAATATTGGCATAGTCTCTGCTTTGCACCAGGAGTGAGTAAATGCTGGCCTGGCCTTGGCCACAAGCTAGTATTTGGGCAGGAAATAAATGGAGTGGACAGTGCACGTACATGGGATCTCTCAGAAACACTGGTATTCAGGCCCACGATGGCCCTCACAGCTCCCCTGGACTTCTGCTGTAGCCTCGAGCCTCCTTTCTCATTTCTGATTGGTAACTTTCTTCTTTTCTTTTCTTTTTTCTTTTTTTCCCTGTCAGAGTCTTGCTCTGTCACTCAGGCTGGAGTGCAGTGGCACAATCTTGGCTCACTGCAACTTCCACCTCCTGGGTTTAAGTGATTCTCCTGCCTCAGGCTCATGAGTAACTTGGATTACAGGCACCCACCACCACACCCGGCTAATTTTTGTATTTTTAGTAGAGACAGGGTTTCACCATGTTGGCCAGGCTGGTCTTGAACTCCTGACATCAAGTGATCCAACTGCCTCAGCCTCCCAAAGTGCTGAGATTACAGGCATGAGCCACCACACCTGGTAAACTTTCAACCTGATAGATTTTATTTAGGAATTTTGAATTAGCTTTGCTAGACCAGCTTTATCCATACAACATAGACATAGTATTTATTTATGGGGATGTTTGTTCATAGATACATAGATATATTTTAGCAGTCACTATTTTCTATCCCCCTTTCTGATATCCTCCACCCACACCCACATACAGAGTATCAGTTTTATAGGTGGCATTTCCAAGTTTTATGGGTTTTAACCAAATCCTCTATTGGCTTTCTCTATGTATGATGGCACATCTGTTCATGGCATTGGCTGAAGCTTAGCTGACATTCCCAAAGTGCTTGGTGTAAGAGGAAGGGGCCCATCTGGGGCTAGAAAAGAAAATTTGGACTCAGCATTCACAAAGTTCTCTTTGTTCTCCTAGGAAGCTTCTTCTGACCCATATCCACTGATCATCATACAGGCTAAATCAAAATTTATGTATTTCCTTTGCATAATCCTGCTACTGCTTAGAAAAAGGAATGACAGAAAAATCTTAATCATTCTCCCACAGAGCTTGAAGGCGAACAAACATGCTTGGCAGCTTATGCCTAATGAAGTCATAAATGCCAGGAAAAGAATGATAATCCTTAACCTTTAAAAATAAAATAAAACAGATTTTGTTTATTTAACTTAAGAAAAAAGTTAGACTGCTCATTTTATAAGCCAATCACATAAACATAACAGAATCTTTATTTCATCTGTTTTATATGACTTTTTAATACAGAGTCTTACTCTGTCACCCAGGCTGGAGTGCAGTGGCATGATCTTGGCTTACTGCAAACTCTGACTCCTGGGTTCAAGCAAGTCTCATGCCTCAGCCTCCCAAGTAGTTGAGATTACAGGCATGTACCACCAAGCCCAGCTATTTTTTGTATTTTTAGTAGAGACAGGGTTTTGCCATGTTGGCCAGGCTGGTCTCGAACTCCCAGCGTCAAATGATCCGCCCATCTTGGCCTCCCAAAGTGCTGGGATTATAGGCATGAGCCACCACACCCAGCCTTTGACAGGATTTTAGGCATGAGCCACCACACCCAGCCTTTGATAGGATTTTTATTTCCCAAACTTTCTGAACAGGTGGGTTTCCCTTTGGCTTCTTTCTAAGAGACACTTTTTTGGGACAGACTTTAGACAGTTTTCATAGTCTACAGAACCAAGTCATGAAATGAATTCTTCTACAATGGTTGGTGAGTTTGATTTTATCAGTAATATTGAAATAGGGACTTCCTTTAAAGAACAACTTTGCTCAAAACTGCATAGTAAATAGGGAAGTATGCCACCCGGGTAAGGAAATGAATGCTTACCAGCACAGCTTTGCTAAGAATCCAGGCAGAAGAACTGTTCCAGCTTTGTCTGCAAAATGATTTCATGACTGATGATGTCAATGCTCAATTGAAATAATAGGTTTTCCTCACTCACCAGCACGTTTTACTCCAAAGTCTGCATTGTACTTATATTTTTGTAAATGGTTTTCTCATATATAAGAGGCTCCCCTTTTCCCCTTTTTCTTTCTTTCTTTCTTCTTCTTCTTTTTTTTTTTTTTTTGAGAGAGTTTTGCTCTGTCACCCAGGCTGGAGTGCAGTGATGATGCCATCTTGGCTCACTGCAATCTTCGCCTCCTGTGTTCAAGCAATTCTCCTGCCTCAGCTTCCCAAGTAGCTGGGATTACAGGTGTCCGCCACCACACCTGGCTACTTTTTTTTTTTTGTATTTTTAGTAGAGATGGGGTTTCACTATGTTGGCCAGGGTGGTCTTGAACTCCTGACATCAGGTGATCCACCCGCCTTGGCCTCCCAAATGGTTGGGATTACAGGTGTGAGTCATCGTGCCCGGTCTCCCCTTTTTCTAAGATTCACCTGTAGCTGGTAATTAATCATAAAATAAGACAATAGATTCCTGTTTTCCTTTCTTACTAAAAGTCTAATAATTTATTTCTCCTTTTAGAGAGGAAACAAGTACCAGCTTTTGCCATATTCTGAAATTCCCAACTTTCTCTAGTCATCTGGAGTCATATAGCTAGGATGTGGATGTGTAAGTCAGCAGGGTATCGTCATTCTGAAAATGGGGGTTGAACTCACACAGTGCAAGGATTCTCAACCCTAAGTGGCAAATATAAGGCCTTTGAGAATTGTCTAAACAAATACCAGCGCCCTGGGACCTTGACCCAGATCAAATAATAGATATCTGTGGGGATGGATTCCAGCACCAGCATTTTTTAAAGCTCCCCCTGGTGGATCCAATGTATAGCCAAGTTTGAGAACTGCTGAATTACAAGCTCATTTTCCAAAGCGTGTTCATAGCTCTGAGAATCCTGGAAAAACAGTTTGAGAAACAATGCAAACTGTGAGAGGTTCTTAGGTGTTCACAATGCACATTCTCATACTGTTCATCCAAGTGACCTGCAGTTAAGAAACCTCCTGAACTGTCTTTGACAAGTCAAACTGTGTTTGACTTGACTATGAATCTTCTTTAATTCATATCTCTCCAGTTAGAGGAGCTTCAATTTGTCAGAGCACTTTGGAAAACACTGAACTAAATATTCTAGGGAATTTGGGCAGCTTCTGGGTCTGAGACTCAATTTCCATCCCATTCTGTTCTCTTCTATACCATTCCACATGCAATATTGTCCCAAAGGTATTCCTTTGATTACTTATAACATAAAGACTCTTGTTTGACTCCCTTAGCAGCAACACATGAGACCCATAATCATTATCCTTTTAAGAAAAATGTCAAGGCATCTTCATGAAGGATGCTCTGGAGCATCAATATAAAATGCATTTTGTAAGTAAAGAGAAAGACCAGCTTTGAGAAAGACTGGGGATTTTCCTTGCAGATGTACATATATCTGCTTGACTCTCTTTATAAATTAAATTTTACAAGCAGCAGCTACTGTTCTACAGCAAGGCCTCCTGGATAAGGGAAATGATAAGCAGACTGAGGAAGAGATGTAACTTGAGAGGAATAGGCAATCCAAATCCAGGATTACCAAGCCAGAAACTAAAAGGGAGCCTCTGCAGGGCTGACTCAGAGAGGAACCTGACAGGGCATGGGGCCTGATGAGACACATTGCAATCAATGTAAATTAAAACTTAGATGTGCCTTTGTCTTTTCTCAAATGCAGAGTTGCTAAACATTGTCTTAAACTTTGCTATTAGTTTCCATGACCTGAATGCTGCTGAGTATTTGTGTGTTGAGTTGCACAACTCATGACTGTTAAAAGATGTTGCTTCTCAGATTTGCCCACCTGCATGGAGCATTACACTCTTGACTGCTGTTATGGAATTTTTCATTTGTTCCATTATTTAACCAGTATTTCTTGAAGGTGTTCATGTTCTAAGCACTGCCCTAGATGATGGAGACACAGTGGGAACCAAGATGGACAAGTGGGGTCTTCTGAATCCCATTCAGCCTGTCTAATATCCCTTCCTAAAGATGCCTAAAGAGTTCTTGACACAGGACTCTAAAAAGGAAAAAAGAAAAAAAGTTTAAATTCCTGGCTATAGAAGGGGAATTGCCTAGAGTTTATTATCTTAAGCTTAACTACATGAGCAATAAGTGATACATTATGTGAAAAACAAGGCAAGAACGAAATTTTGAACAACTTGCTCTTTAAAGAGTTAGTGAATTCCTTAGCCTGGTTGAGGTGCAAGGAAGTGTCCCATTGCTTGTCAAACCTATATCTCCATCATTAGGCTTCTGGGTCCTACCACCTTTTATTATTCACAAATCATATTTTGTGTTGAATACTATCATCTCACCTTACCTATCTTAATTTTTTAAATTGTGGATTCTAAATCAGGGAATATAAGTGTCTGTGAATTTGTAATTTCTCAGAAATTTCTTGAAATCTAGATTTAAATATAGAGTCTTCATCAAATATATCTCTATACTTTTTACTACAATGGTTTGTCTTTGGAAAGAACTTGGTACTATTTCCCCTCCTCCAATACGTATGTTGCAAAACTGTATGCCACAGATGGCTTCTCTCTAGTGGGCTGGACTGGGGGTCTTTACGCTGCAGTTAGTGACATTTCAAGTCACGAGAGATGCTAACAGCCTTGAATTTTGGCAGGAGACATTTCCGGATTGGATATGATCTCAGAAAAGTTTGCCCTCTCTACAAAAGTCATTGATTGCATGATACTTCATATAAAGCAATAAGATTCTCCAGGCTGTAAAAGCTTGTGGTTTAACCATTTACTGTAGTTTATTTTCATTATGCTTTGGCTGGACATTCTCCAGTAGTGAAAGACTTATAAAACCTATACCCTATCTGGCTAAGAAACCAGGAGATGAACAGGTATAGAAGAGGAGGTGGTGGTATGACCCAAGGGGTGTGGGCTGAGTCCAGGGCCTGGGTAGGACAGGTCAACTGCAGAGACCTGAACTTGAGTGCTTAAGGCCAGGAGAAGATCCATGTGCCCTTTCACATGTTGGTTGCTCTATAGCCCATGTGGCCAGTGTGCGATTGGAAGAGCAAATGCCCATGTGTCCTGGTGACTTTTCCTTTGCCTGTTGATTGTAGGAAGCATCTATGTCAGAACCATCAGATATAACACTGTTATAACCAAGCCATCTTGTCAAGAAGTATATTTACGTTCTAAGACTCTACACTTAGAATATATTTTTTTTCTTTTAAAGAATTCCTGGGTGTTCTGTCCTATAACTGCAATAACTTTGGGGATA
This sequence comes from Pongo pygmaeus, assembly GCF_028885625.2. NCBI lineage: Eukaryota > Metazoa > Chordata > Mammalia > Primates > Hominidae > Pongo > Pongo pygmaeus. The sequence continues at coordinate 126,033,189 of NC_072384.2, forward strand.
GGTGGGCCTGCTTCAAAACCAACTCAGTTCCAAGTTATGAGAACTTAGACTGGTTAGTTAAGCTCCTTGCAACTCATCTTTCCATTTGCAAAACAGGGACATGGTAATAAACTTGTCACATAAGAAATGTATTTGGCATAAATGTAAAGGGCTCTGATAATTTAGGTGTTATTTCCATAATGTTTGTGTTACTCTGTTCTTGCATTGATAGAGAAGTACTGAAGTTGGGTAATTTATAAAGAAAAGTTTAATTGGCTCACAGTTCTGCGGGCTGTACACGCATGGCCCTGGCATTTGCTTGACTTCTGGGGAGGCCTCAGGAAGTGTTTACTCATGGCGGAAGGCAAAATAGGGACAGAAATGTCACATGGTGAGAGAGTGAACAAGAGAGGGAGAAGGGGAGGATGCCACATACTTTTAACAACCAGATCTCATGAGAAGTCATTTATTATGAGGACAGGACCAAGCCATGAGGGATCTGACTCTATGATCCAAATACCTCCTATGAGGCCCCACATCCAACACTGGGAATTACATCTCAACATGAGATTTAGAGGGGAGATTCAAACTAAATCAGTATATCCTGGCAGAGGAAAGTGGGCTCTGCTGACATAACATCTTTTATAGCAACTTTTTTTTTTTTTAGACAGGGTCTCACTGTGTCACCCAGGCTGGAGTGCAGTGACCCCATCTCAGCTCACTGCAGCCTTACCTCCCAGTTTCAAAGATCCTCCTGCCACAGCCCCAACAAATAGCTGGGACTACAGGTGTGTGCCACACCACCTGGCTAATTTTTGTATTTGTTGTAAAGATAGGGGTCTTGCCATGTTGCCCAGGCTGGTCTCAAACTCCTGAGCTTAAGAGATCTGCCTACCTCTGCCTCCCAAAGTGCTAGGATTATAAGTGTGAGCTACCACACCTGGCATATAGCAACTTTTATGTTTTTTAAAAAGTCTGTTTAAAATGCATTCCCAAAGCCTACGTTAGTGACTAGTGATGTTGCTATTTACTGCTTCAGCAAGAAGCATGGCTGATACAGGATCATGAACTGGAGCTTTGCTTAGTCATGTTTATCTAACATGTACAGGGTGGCCAACATAAGGAAAAATGGGAGATTTTACAGAAATGTGTGGATTTCCATAGTTTCTCAAAACAATTGGGAGAGTTATTTTTCTGACTGGAGATTTACAAGGTAACTCAGTGTCTCTACCACTTCTGCCTTGGTTTGAGTCACCGGTGGCTCTCACCTGGACTCGTGCATTTGTGCAATTGCTTCCTAATTGACTTCTCAGCCTCTGATGTCACTTCCCACTCCTGTTATTAACCTGAAATGTAGTTCATACTATGTCACTATTTTATTCAAAATGAATGAAAAGTTTAACAGTGACCTTTATAGGGGAAAAAAAAAGACTTTTTAAGTGCCATTTGCTGATTTCCGTGGTGGGAATATTTCACAGTGGTTGATTTTAAGCTACCAATGTGAAGTCACGTCAGAGTTGGAAAGACGTGCACAAGCAGCTCTGCCAACCCATTGTAATCCAACCTCAGTACACAACTAAAAATCTGCCCAATGACTTCTTGAACCACTCAAAGTAAGGTTCTTACAATGACCATGAGTCAAGTCAATGGCCGTGAGATTTCCGATTACCTCTGTTATCTCGCCTCCAATGCTACACTCTTCTCTCTAGTTTCACACTCTTTACTACTTAGTTATTTTGTAAAATGGGAATGTGTCTGTAGCAACACATCACATAAAATGTATGACAGCATTAAGAGCTCTTAAGAAGAAAAATATTTTATAAATCCAAGTTGATGGGAACACTGCCAGTTCCTCTAATGTGACACATAGATCACTGTCCTTCACTGAGCAAGACAAATTACTCAATGACTATGTCTCCCCACAAAACTGGATGTGAATCAAGCCTTCTGTCACCTGATTTACTGTGAATAGCCTTGATACCTCTGCAGGGAAATGGGAAGTATTACTTTGCTTGACTTTGAAGATGACTTAATAAGGCAAGAATGAATCAGTTGCCATGTGTTTTTAGTCACATCCAGTCCCATTCACTGTATAGGTCCAGTCACTAATGCTTTACCACTGGTTCTGCTGGATTCACCTTCTCATCCCCATTTAGCATTCATTTCTTCTCCAGAGCCTGTCTCCTGGCTGTTAAAAGAAGATACCAGATATCAAGATATACAATTTCATTCTTCCCAGAAAATTAGGTCCTAGAGAGTGTGAGACAGGTTAGAAGGAAACAATTTGCTTATAGGCCTTCCATATGCTTTTGCCATCTCAAGGTAAGGTTTGGTATTTTTATAATTTTTCTAAGCTTGGTGATATTGTCTATGGAAAGGTTATTTACTTTTACTGTTAATGATGCTTTGGGGATTGCAGTGGAGAGGGAAAAAGAAAGGTTGAATCAGTTGGTGGCTGCTCACAGCTTGTATACACAATACAGCTGCATTTTCAGCTCCATTCTTGTGGGAAGATTTGTTTGTTTGGATTTCACAAGAATGTTCAATATAAGATATAAAAAACTATAGAGTTTATGTCTGTGTTTCTTACCCTAGTATATGTAAAAACCAGTAATGCATGAACTTTATGCAAATTCTTTGAATTTGGCAACAAGATATTCAAACACTTTTATTTGCTTATGCTGAATTAATTAGTGCTCACATAACTTTATTGCATAAAGTTTACACGTGTGCTTATTTTAGTAATTTACAAGAAAATATTAGTAGGTCAATTATTCTACTAAAATAGTCTTGTAAATGCTCAGAACCATGTTGAGACCTATACAGGTTAAACCTGAGTATAAGAAACAGCACTGATTGCCTTTCTACCCCAAGACTTTTACTTTATTTAAAAACAAAAACTTAATATTATGAAGTGAATTTGGGGAAAAATCTATTCTATTTGTACTTCTCAGGGGTTAGGAAAGAGAGAAGTTTCAAAAACAGCTGTCAATGAGAATAGATTGAACTTGACTGGAGGATTAATTGACTGGATCTTATAAGGCAAGATTTAAAGAAATGGAAAGAATATGTTCTATCAGGAGAATTCATTATTCACTCATCCTCCCATCTAAAGGAGGCCCTCCCTATTTTTCCCTTTCATATCACTCTGTTTCCTTTGTAGCATCAATCTTAATCACCTGGCTCTACCCCTAATCTCTATGTTTTACAGGGAGAGATAATTTGTTTTTTTGTTGAATGACTAGGGCCTAGCACACTATCTAGGACAGACAGGCCTTCAGTAGTTATGGGTTTAATTAGTTAACTAATAAATCAGATATTTGTGATTTTATGGGGCCATAAAAATCACAAGAATAGATATTGGTGATTATTGTAGCAGAAAATAAGATTGAACATGTGCAGTGTTGCCACATTATGTAATATTTTAAAATAAAGTGCCGTTGCAAGGATTTGAGCAAAGGAATGTTCCCTTTAAGCATATCTTCAGTAGACTGACCTAGTAAAGCTATGGAAGATAGATGAGAAGACTGCAGACCAGATCTGGTTTGTTGCTGAGGTCATCCTTGCAAATGATGACAGCCCCACCTGCTGTGAACCTGAATTAACTGATCTTGACCTCCGCATTTGACACACCTGTGCTCATCACATTACCACTTCAAGGATAAGCATGTTGAAGGTATATATCAGGGAGTGATAGAGATGATTGATCACAAAATTTAAGCTGCATTTAGGAAGACAAGATTTACAGCAATTGAGAAACACAGAAAAGATTGCAAGACCAAGGAACAGAAGAAGTTCCAAAAGGGGGGTCAAAGGAGAGCTAAGGTTGAACACACAAAGGAAGCAAACTGAAAAGGCAAGTGATGGTAGTCAAATATACAGATGCTTAAAACTGAGGTTATAGAGGGAGTGAGGTTACTGGTAATCAAAAGGTCCAGATTGTGGCCCTGAGTGTGGTGGCTATGACAGGAAGAAAAAAAATATCTTTGGGGAGAAGATTTCAAGAAAGTGTGTGGCCAGGGAATATGTGTATATTTAACACTGTGTCTCATGCATTCCCAAATTAGCCTACAACTTACATTTTTTATCCTCCTTTTTTTAAACTAAATGGGTTGCAATGAAAATATCTTTTGGTGATTCCTACCCTGATCCAAATCCTGTATTTTCCAAGGTTTGCAAACTCTTTAAGAAAAAACTGAAACAGATGGCCACAAATGAGTTATAAATGGAAAAAACAAAAACAAAAACAATAAAGCCCCACAGAAAACCTTTGCCAAAGAATCATTAAGTTAATTGTCCTCCTTAAGTTGAACCAGGCTTCAGTAAAAAAGAAATTCTTTTCAATAAGGAAGCTGTGAAGTTAAATTTCCTTGGTCACCTTCCATGTGTAAAGGAAGGTTTTATTTTAATAGGGTGGATCTTAAATTTAAATGTGCTCTCAGTTAAACTGTAAACCCTGAGGGGTGTATATCTTTATTGTACAGTACTGGCTCATTGTGCTGTTGTGTGCAACAAATAATAGATGATAAATACTATAATGAGGCCAACTAAGATACTGCATCTATTGTAATAGATAATTTTTTTTATTTTTAGATGCATTGTGAGCATTAAAACTGTTGCTAATATGTTGTGATAATAGCTTTTAATTCGTTATGAATAAAGATGTGTAGGAGAAGATGAGGTTTGATCAAAGGCAAATTTTAACACTGGACCCTGACACCCCTTAGGGTTACAGCATAAAGCGGATAATCTAAGTGCCTTCATTGACACAGAGCATTAGATTCAATTATTTTGTCTGAAGAAAACCAATCAGGGAAAGTGCATTGTTCCCAGAAAGCTATTCTAGAAAAACAGGGAGCCAAGCTCCTAGCCTCTGCATAGGTAATTTTGCCATCTATATTTCAATCTATCATATTATTACATTTGGGTACATTAAGCAGATCTGCAACCTGTTGTGCATAGAGACAGCACACTGGCCACTCTATTTACAGTAACTAATACATCCATGCATAAGTATTTGGCTCTTAAGTAGTGTCTCTAGTGATTCACATTTACATGTCACTCTGATTACATGAATGAGGGCTAGAAGCTGGGTTTTTAGAACTCTAAGGCATGACTTTTTTAATGGACTTCAAAAATGCCAGAGAGGACAGTTCTCAGCTTTATCAGTTTGCCAAGGTGGTGTGTCCAATAGAAATGTTTGTAAAATGCTTTTTGTTAAGATAGGAAAAACACTTCATGAATAAAACCTGACCTGGATTTATATATGCATTTAATCCCACAAGTATCCTGAGGGATCATGGGGTAAGGTATTATTACCTCATTGGATAAATGAATGAATCTATTGGGAAATGAATTCTCTAGTGGTCACACAATGATTTAGGAGCAGTGTTAGAAATGAAATTTTCTGTCTGGAAACAATGTACATGTACACGCATGTGTGTGTGTGATCTATAGTGTCTTTTTCTATAGACACACAGATGATAGAATTTTTTCACTTCCTGGAAAATGTATGGCTTGACGATTCAATTAGAGATACTGAGCTCAGTTCCCTTTAGAGGTTGGAAATTTCTGGATGACATAACTTATTATCTATATTTCACTTTATCTCTTCACTCCCATTCAAGCCAAGTCTCTATTTTAAAAAGATTTTGGTCTTCTAGATTTATTCTACTGAAGCAAAATCTCTGTAACTCTTTAATATATACCTGGAAATAATATAATTAACTATGTATTCCTTTTAATGTAGGTCTAAAATAATTTAAATCCATAAATATTTACATGCTAATTTTTACACTCAAAGAATTATACTAGATGCCATGGGAGACAAAGGAAACATGCAAATTTTGATTTTTATCTTCAAAAATTGTATAATGTCAAGGTTGTATATAATAGCTGTAATATAAGGCAAATAGTGACACTATGAAGGAAGTTCACTAAAGAACAGAGTGGGTATTGATGAAAGTTTAAGAAAGAAGTGGCATTGGTTTAGGCCCTGAATAACTTGAGATTTTTTTTTTTCAACTAGAGATGTAGTTTGAAGGGGAAAAGACCCCAGGGGAGTGGAGGGAAGAAGAATTATGTGAGTAGATATGACAAGATAAGAAAGAAGGCTGGGCCACATTAAGCAGAGATTAAATTCCTTACAGAGGAACTGGACTCTTATTTTGGGTAATCCTGAAGACTTTAAAGAGGAGGATTGATGTGATCCCATTTATTTTTTAGGACTTTTTTTTTAGGTCAATGAATGCATTATTGCTGGGGAAAACTGAGACAAATAATCCAAGCAAGAATATCATTTAGTAGCCGGGACCAGAAGTTCATAAAAAGCCTTGTAGATGGTTTGGAAAATAGGGAATAGATGTGAAATCTAGGTAGAAGCGGAAGAATTTGTTGACAGTTTGAGTGTCTGTATATATAGGAGGTATATAGGTGTCAAATTTCTTGGAAGCATTTGTTCTCTGTGACTGAGAGAATGATGCTTTGAAGACAAAGTTTCATTAGAGGGAAAAGGGAGATGGCGATGACATTGGTTTGGAACATGCTAATCCTGGGTGTCAAAGTAACACCCATTTGGAAATGTGCAGTATTTTGTTGAGAGGGCAAATAGTTGTCTCAGAATGCAGGTAACCATGGAATATTAGATTTGAAAATCACGTGGACAGGATAGCATTGAAGTCTTAAAAATTGATATTTGTCAAAGACAAGCACAGAAAAATCATAAAAGGGGAAACAGAACTTTGACCTACACTGAAGCGTGAGGTGCAATAAGAGAAGTCAGTGGAAATACCAAGTAGGACAAATTGGAAAAATGCAAAAGCAGGAGAGGACAGTATTCAGGAAGCCAAGGAAATAGGACATTCCAGACAGAAGCTGCGGTCTAAAAGAGACAAAATGGCTCTAAAGGTATTGAGAAGAATCTAGAGAAAAATAAAACTTTCTAGTTTATGCCATTAGCGAGGAAAAGGTTACTTTTTTTTTTTTTTTTTTGACGGAGTCTTGCTCTGTCGCCCAGGCTGGAGTACAGTGGCTCCATCCGCTCACTGCAAGCTCCACCTCCCGGGTTCACGCCATGCTCCTGCCTCAGCCTCCCGAGTGGCTGGGACTACAGGCGCCCGCCACCATTCTCGGCTAATTTTTTTTTTGTATTTTTAGTAGAGACGGGGTTTCATAGTGTTAGCCAGGATGGTCTTGATCTCCTGACCTGGTGACCTGCCCGTCTTGGCTTCCCAAAGTGCTGGGATTACAGGCGTGAGCCACCGCTTTAAGAAAACCATTTCAGTAGACTCTTTGGTGGTAGAAGCAACAGATACACAAAGAATGTGACTTAAGGACAGTGATAAGAAGGTGAGAACCCCTTTTGAGACTTTGCCATCTTGTTCAAAGGTGCATCCCTGGCAGCTAACAATGTATTGGGCACAAAAGAGATGCTCAATACATGTTTGTGAATTAAAGATGAATGAATGATTTAGTAAATGAATGAGAGAGAAGAAAAAATAGCAGAAGGGAAGGAGAAAGGGAGGGAGAGAGAGAAATAGAGAATACAAGAGATGAAGCAGGAGCTCACGATGTTTGAGCTAAGTATTGCTAAAGAAAGGGGAGTTGGAAATGTTTAGGATTGCTGATGAGAATAATCAATGAAGAATATACCATGGAGAATAAAGTGGAAGAATAATATATGTAGAAAAATTGTTAAGAGATATTGAGTCAGCATACCAGAGGAAAAAATATAGTTAATGATGTAGAGAAGTTGAAAGATGTAGAGGAGAAAGACCCAGGAACCTCTCATTGGAGAACAACAATCTTGTTAGTGAAATAGACCTTGAGGTATTATTCTGAGGGACTAGGCTCAGATTTGTCAAAACCGAGGTTTCCTAAAGCTTGCAGTCATAAAGAGGTGTGTACTACGTGTAACTTCAGAATTATCTTAATTCTTAAGAAGGGTAAGTTTAAGTTGTGTTCATATTTAGAAAGACATTGAATTATTTTTGGATTGATATGAAAGATGAAACAGTGTTTTATTTTTCTTCCTTGATAGTTCATTTTTCACATGATTCTGTGAATACATGGCTAGGATTTCCGGATCTGTCTGAGGTGTGTTTTTCCCTTTCATCTCCATGACTCTGTTTTAAACTGCAAAATATTTGAGACCTCAGCAGAATATTTTGCAAGAAGCATTTCACTGTGCTCAAATATTTTCAATTTCCAGGTACTTTCTATAAAGTCTTTTAGATCTTGTTTTGTTCAAGAAATTTAGAGCATGATTTTATTAAATCTTAAGACACTATTATCAGAAGAAGCATGTATTACAAACGTTTGGGAAGGGCGAATGCTGTAGGTTTAAGACAGAGCTGGCGTGAAAGCTTTTTTATCTCAGTCTTCTGATTTTGTTTGACAAATCACACCATCTCTCTGCTAGAAGGTCAATGAATAGATGGCAATATACCTTGGAAGTACAGATTTCAAGAAAACTCATTTTTCTGGTGTGAAATTTCATGCCAGAAATAGTTTGGGGTCATGCTAATCCCTTTCTACCAATATTATGGAGAATAGAGATTTTGCAAAATGGGGTACGTATTTTGGTAGTTTTGCACCCTAAAACAGTAGAAAAAGAGGAAGCATTCAAGGGTAGTGTCAGTATCTAATACTGTGTCATAGATGATGGTCTGGGCTGAGAAAGTAACTAGCTGCCTTATTACTGATAGGAAACTTTTCAGAGAAGAAAACATACTGAAATTATACTGAAGAGTATGGCATCTGCCACTTATTTGAGTTGTTTGGCTCTTTCTCAAATCCAGGGCGTGACTTTACAGTTCTCACTAATAGGAACATGTGTTCTCCCTCTAGGTCCAACTTCAAACCGGCTTAAGGTTTGCGAGTAAACATAACTGATCTCATAAGCATACAATCTAGTCTCCAGATCCTAAGTGTATGGACAAACCAGAGAGTAGCCTCTTGACTCTGGAATTCAAAATGCCATTGGTATCAATCAAGATGTTTACAAAGTTGAAGGAGAGTGATATCTAATCCAGGGATTTGTTAAATAATTATTAATTTAGAGGCTTCTACTGTGTTATCTCAGACATGTAAATAATGTATAAAACAATATGAGAGATATTGGTAGCCTCTATTTTGAAGTGAAGATAACAAAACTGAACGAATTAATGTGCCTGGGGTCACAGAACTAGTTTGTAATAGAGCTAGAATTGTATGCTCAATTTTTCAAATTGGCCGTTGGGATATCTGAAAACAGCATTCCATCATACATTTTTTTTTGTTTCAACAGTGAAAGCAATTATCAGCTAATCATACCTAAGCCTCATAGTATCATTGTAGTTTTTCTTTCCAATGAGAGTTTGAAAATGCCTACCCCAAAATAATTCAAAAAGAAAAGTTTCTGAAACTACCTAGCAGCTTTTGTTGGGTCACATATTTCTCTCTCTTCCACTATCTCTACCCACTTTCCACCTGCTATGAACAATGCATGGTCTGTACTCTCAAGGAGTTCACAGACCAGTGGAGGAGATCAACTCAGAGAACACACCTGAAGGGCATGATAAAGGAGGTGCTATCACATGGAGGAGCATAGAGTCCTTTGGCAATGTTAAGGCAGGAACATGTTCCATTAGAGAATTCTTGAGGTCAGAAAGGGAACATGTTGCAGATGAGAACTGGCATAGAATCCAGACCTTAAAAGACCATGAGTATAACTTAAAAGTTTGGATTTTTAGTCCAAAGAAATGGAAGAGCTATCAAAGGGTTTTAATTTAGAGAGTGACATGAGCAAATCTGCATTTAGAAGGATAAGTCTGGCAGCACTGTAGAGAAAGATCAGCTAAGAGGCAATTGCATTAATTTAGCCAAGAAGTGATGAGCACCTAAACCAAAGCCGAGCGGTAGAGATGGAGAGAAGGGGATTAAGCTGATCTCTGCATTCGGATTACTGGTTCCAACAGGGACAAAAATTAATGGTGTATGAGTAGTCACAGACTTTTCCTTTCTCCTTCATCATAAATTGAGAAAATGGCCACTGAAGAAGGAAATAGAGAAGAATGTCATTAAATAATAGTATCATCCATCCTGTTGCTTAAGAAACCTGTGAGTTAGTCTTGAACTATTCCCAAACATATATGTATACATTCATTTATTTAATTGATACTTATTGGTTGCTCCTTTGGGCCAAACACTGTTCCAGCCGTTGGAAATACAAGACAGACAAGGTCCAATTAAGTTTTGCCCAAATATACTGATAATTTTTCAATTTCTATAGATCCTCACTGCTGGCTCACAAATCCCCTTCTTTCCCACTTCTCTCTTCATCTGATGAAGTCTTACTCATGATCTGCATCAGCTGAAAAGCCACATCTTCCCATGGGGCTTCCCAGCCCTTTGGTGGTTGTTAGGACCCCAGGACTTGTTCTTCCATTGCACCTGCCTTATACTTCTTGTGAGAGAACAACTGATCACAAGGTGCTGAAATCATAGGGGTTCAAGAGCCTGTGATTTTCCGAGGACCCTGACCACTCTGTTCTGTTCACTGCCTGACAAACTATAGACACTTGGATATTTTGTAAATAAATAGTGAGTAAATAAATTCCTCAAGACGGAGTTGTTTTGTCCTCCTTAAAAATTATACCTTTAGAATGCTAAACCAGTTATTATGCTTTAAACTGGCATTAAGGCCTTCTGCTCGGGAAGTTCAAGGCCATTATATGTTATTCTATATTTCTAGTTTCTACTTCTAGGTTGAAAAAAGTGAGCCACATATGGTTAGCTAAACTCATTTCTAAAAACTTGGCATGTTCTCAAACCATATTCAAAGCTTATGTCAGTTTTGAAGACACAAATAAAATACATTTTCCAGAACTTCTCCTCCTCTGGTTGAATTTTTGGAAAAGATCTCCCACGGTGTGAACTTCTGTAAACTGTATTCTAAGTTCAATCTGAATATTATAATTTATTTTCCATATACCCTCTTTTTAGGCCATGACACTTCGAGAAGTACAAGAGTCTTATGTATAGAAATGAGGAATGTTTTAATTTTAGATTCCAAAGTACCGTAGATAATAACATATGTTAATCTTAAAAGCACTTGTCATGTTTTAAGTAAAAATAAGTCTCTTAAAGATGTTCCATAGAATTTATTCTGGCCTTAATAAGCATTATATTTCTGTCCTGCCTCTTTAGAAACTCAGAAATTAAGAAAAGGAACTTATATAGAGGTTAAAAAAATCTCTCTACTTCCCTCTGTAACCTCCTTACTTTATTATAATTAAGCATCACATTAATGGGCAGCAATATTAACGTCAAACTCTTGGCAACAGCACTTTGTGATAAATAAGTTGTGTGCTTGTTTTTCAAGCATAACTCCCTAGCCATGATTACCCTAAGCTCTAACATTCATAAAAATCTTAAATTATCATGGTGTTTGATAGAGATGACTGTAAAATCCATTCGATAGGTTTGCACAACTCTATAATTATGTCCAGCTGATAATTATGGCTTTTTTTTCTTGACTTTTTTTTTATTTACTATCTGGATTTGGAAGTATATTGCATGACAATACTGTTGAAGCCCTCTTACAAAAATAAACAAAATGTATAGATATGATTAGAGTATGTTTTCCTTCATGGTGCTCTAGGGTGGATACTTATTAAAAATGGCTATTTGATGACTGGGAACAGAAAGATAAAAATTGATACAGAGTTAGGTAAGTCAGGAACGAAGGGGAGGTAAATTAACATTTGTCCAGCCTCCTGTCATAGTATACTCAGGCTGCTAGGATAAATACCACAGACATTTATTTCACACAGTTCTGGGAGCTGGAAAATCCAAGCTCGAGCTGATGGCAGATTCAGTGTCTGGTGAGGTCCTGCTTCGTGGTTCATTGATGGCTGTTTTCTCTGTGTCCTCACACCATAGAAGGGGTGAGAGAGCTCTCTGGGATCTCTTTAATGAGGGCCCTAATTTCATTCTGAGGGTCTTGCCCCCAAGACTTAATCACTTCCCAAAGTCTCCATCTGCAAATACCCTCACACTGGGGATTAGGTTTCAACACATGAATTTGGGGTGGGGGAGCAGGAGGGACAAACATTCAGTCTATAGCACATGTACTTATGTCAGCCACCTTGACAGACTATTTTAAAATGTCTTATCTCATTTTACTTTATAACAACCCTGGAAATTGTTTCTTTATAAAGATAAGCATAATTGAAGTTCATAAAGTATATGTCTTCTACCTATTATTGGATAGCTAGTAAATAAGTTGGTTAGTTACATATCTCAAATTCTAAGATACTGAATTTTGGCAGAGGTGAAATCTCCTACCAAGGAGAAATAACATATTTGATATTTAAAATATATCATTTTAGGCCAGGCACTGTGTCTCATGCCTGTAACCCCAGCATTTTGGGAGGCTGAGGCAGGCAGATCATGAGGTCAGGAATTTGAGACCAGCCTAGCCAAGGTGGTGAAACCCCGTCTCTATTAAAAGTACAAAAATTAGCGGGGTATGGTGGTGTGTGCCTGTAATCCCAGCTACTTGGGAGGCTGAGGCAAGAGAATTGCTTGAACCTGGGAGGCAGAGGTTGCAGTGAGCCAAGATTGCACCACTGCACTCCAGCCTGGGTGACGGAGAAAGACTCTGTCTCAAAAAAAAAAAAAAAAAAAAAATCATCATCGTCATCTTAAAGTATAATATCGGGAACTAATAGAAACTGAGTCCTTTCTCTTCAGGGCAGTTTTTTTTTTTTCTTGTTGTTTTATTTTGTTTTTCTATAACGGTTCATCACCGCAGTGATTGATATCCAAGAAGTATCAATAAAGAGCCAGACAGAGGAAATTAATGTCTGAAGAAAACTAGGAGACTTAAAATATTAGGTGCATAAAGTAGAAAATAGATATCATTGAGGATATGAAGTGGTGAAAATGAGTGTTTGAGCCTAGGGCAAGAAATCCACAAATTATGGTTTTGAATGAGCATGTGTGGCTCAGGGAAGACATTAAGGGTAATGGTGAGTAAACAATTTGGAAGAAAATATGAACACAGTTTAATTTTACTGAAGCCAAGTTTTCATATCCAAGTATACTGCCTGATTTAAAAACTATATATAGGGCAAATATATAAAGCAGTTAATTATTTTCATTCATAGTGTTAAATAGGAGGGATTTCTTCAAATAATAAAGTGGGATGCATTTGTTTCCTGTGTTGTATCATCCTCAGTCTATCCCTGACACCAGTTGCATTTTCTGATAAAAGTTAGCCAATAGCTCTTATTTAGTAACTACTGTCTGCAGATTATTATACTGGTTCATTTAGGACTTTTCTCAATACATTTGTCAGGAAACCCGAATATAATTGGCTTTAACAAAACGGAATTTAGTAGTTGACATACCTGAACAGTTCTGGGATTATTCTAGCTGCAGACATAGCTATAGCCAGGTCTTCTTCAAGGCCTGGAGACGTGGTCCCACTTATCTTTCTTCACAATGGGAAGAAGGATGAAGCAGGTCCAGACTTTTGGCCAGTGCAGCTTCATGCATGCCCTGGGTTCACTCTGATTGGACCACCTTGAGGCATTTGCCAGTTCCTAAAATAGTCACGGTGGCCAGGGTGATCCAACGTTTGTTTGGCTGAGACTGAGCAATATGGTGGACTGAGAGAAAAATAAAAATAAAAAAGATTCCCTACAGGAATTTCCATTGCAAAGATAAAGGAGAATGCATCCCTGGGAAGCAAAAATGAAATATGTCTACAAATTTTTTTAACTAATCCTTCTATTAGGCTATCTCCAAAGTGGACTTACTTCCATTATTCATTTTTCCTTTGTAAAACAAATGTGTGCTAGTGACTAGAGTGGTGAGCAAGGAGACAGAATGCCTGCTTTCATGAATCTGGGGGTAAGTGAATGTGACCAGCCATTTGTACTCAAGGCCAATGGGGCTGTGGAGAGTGTGTGAATATAATGAATTGTATGACAAGTTCCATCTGCCAAAAGTCAAAGCAGATGTAATTAATTATGCCTCTCTCTTAAAAGTCTGACTTTGAGTTGTGGCATATTCCTTGTCAAATAGGAAAAGGTGTTACTAGTGGCTCTTTCGATGGCCAATTTCCATGAGCACAGCTCAGCCTAGCTGGTCCTGATACCTAGAAAAGGACATTGTGCTGGAGCAGGGATCCTTCTGGTAGGATGGGCCAGGGGGATGTTCAGTAGGCAGCACAAGGTAAGCATTTGGCTTTGAGCATCTAAAGAGAAGGCAACAGGGAGGCAGCATCAAATATAAACTTTTTAAATCATACTTTTAATGAAGAAAGTGTAAATATTAGTTTCTTTCTACTCATTCATAGTGAAATGCCCACATGAAAGATTCCAAGAGTTAACAGGTGACGTGGCCCACCTGCCCACAGGCAAATCTCATCCTCTTCTTTACAGCTGTAACTGCCACCATTTCCCTTTCAGATGTTCCCCCATTTAATTTATGGTTGAATGTGCCCTTTCCCTGATACTAGATAAAAACATCTTTCTGAAAATTTAACATAAAAAATCCCAAATGGTTTGCAAAGTTTGCAAAGGTAGAAATATACTGGAGTATGAATCAGTTTCAGAGACAGGTTTTTGAGCTCAGCTCCAAAGTATCACTACAGAGAAGAACTATTCAAGCAAGCAAACTCCTAGGCAACCCTTCAGTTTGTATCTCAAATTTCTAGATGTGCATAAAAGAGGATCAATATCTTTATCTACTTATCTATCAATCATTATCTAGCTATCAGTCTATATCATTGTCATCATCATTATCTATCTGGAGTGGGATTATATTTTTCCCAGTGCTTAGCAAAGAAAACTGTACTACAAAATATTGACATGTTTGCCTCAAAATTGCATGCAGAAGCAACACCCCTGTCACTTTTGAAGATGATGTCTCACCTCAGAAGCTCACCTTTCTCATGGGTTTTGTTTTTGTCTTCGAAAGGAAGCATTTCTCATAAGGAAACACACATCAATGCTGATGGATTTCAAGCAGACAGCAAAACAAGAAACAAACTGTGGTGATTAGCATTGTCAGAGCAGTTTTGAAGTGCTTTTTTGTACCTTTGTTTATCAGTCCTAATCAGCAGGTGCTTTGAAAAATTGATGCAAGTATTTAAGAAAGTTAACAACATGAGGGGTACAGTTGCCTAGATTATCTTGATACCTTGAGTTAAATGTAGGATTTTATTTTGACTTTCTTTGTGTGAAGTTTTTTGAGGTTACATGGTACCATATGGCATGCTTTACAGGCATGGCCTTATAATGCAAATGATTATCCTATAAGCAAAATTCAGTAGGAAAAGACTTCAATAAATGTAGGAATTTTAAGCCTAAAATTATTGACTGCATTTTATATATCAGACTGCTAAGTGCTTCATATGCGGTATATCAGGTAAATTTGATACCAGTTTGACGGGGCCAATGCCACTATTAAACAGCTAAGGAAATGGCCCCAGAGATTCAGTAGCTAATGTTATACAGCTGCTAAATAATGGCTCTGGGATAGTCTATAACTCCATGATTCCAGTGCACAAATGTCCAGGCCTGTCTACTAGCCAATAATTTGTTTGGTGGAGATATTTACAAACATTGCATCAATCACTTCTGGAAAAATAACCCTCCTTGATTTAGATAATATTTTACACTTTGTGTTTTGTAATGGAATAACTAACCAACAGACAAGTAGATCTCACAACATTGCCTTCATTATATGAGAAAAAGCATACTTGTTTAAATTCAGGATTATGAAACTTGTTTTTATTTTTATAACAGGAGATGTGTCAGGCTTAATCTATCTTGAGTGTTGGAGTCGTATTGCAAGAAGACTCTTTCTTTAGCCCACATAACTTTCACTTCCAGCCAAATATTCCTATAGTGCAGTTAGCTTCTAACTCCTCAAGCCTCATTTAAATGCTCAGTCTGAAGCAGGAGAATGACCTATTTTCACAGGCATTCTTATTTCTGGGGTCTTCCATTTGTCCTGATGCCTTCTCTTTCCCTGCTTCTTTGGTTTCTGAATGCCGGAGGAATTGTTCCCAAGCATGTCAGTTCAGGTCTCCCAGGAAGCAGACACCATGACAGTGTTAGAAGTCTGGGAGGTTTATTGGGAAGAATGCCTGTGAGAGGTAAAGAAGGAGGAAGCAGAAGAGGCAGGACAAGCCTCAGATCACAATGCAGATCTAGCACCTATAAAAGGAGAGGGGGAGGAAAAGCAATTGAATAGGAAGATCATCAGACTGTGGTGCAGTGATGAGAAGGAAGGTCTTGACCAGTGCAATAGGGAAAGCCAGCCATAAAGGTTGCCCGAATCCGGGAAGAAGTAACCAGGTGTAATACCTCATTGTGCTCATCCATTGTCTAGGAGCTTCCCATGGACAACATAGCCTCAATTAAAATGCTGCACCAGATTTGGAAGACAGCAGCTGGCACCTGACTGCTATCCTCAGAGGAGGTTCTCTGTTGAGGGACTTCTGAGCCACACACCTCCACAGCTGCCACAGTTCACTCCCTAGACTCAGCTGATGTCCTTCTCCTGCAGGCTTGGGGAACAGTTCTCTCCTGGCTCTTCTTGAGGGGAAACTTGGAAGGGTGCAGTTAGTGAGACAAAGTATAGCCCTCATCACTGCAGTTTGTATGGGAGCTACGACTGGTTCTCATCATCTCCCTCCTCCATCATTCATCCTAAATTCACCCCACCTGCAGGAAACACTTCCTCTTGTCTCAGTGGCTTACTTAGTGGAGAGAGTAATCTCTCATTCTTGAGAATTTGGAGCCCCTGGTAACCATAACCTTTCTGGGCCAGGGTTGCTGCATATGACCTTTCAAAGTCATATTTGGGCAAGACAGTATCAAGAGGCACCCAAGTGGATAACCTTGGTTTCACACATACTTCTCTCTGCCCCATTGCATAAAATCAGCCTTACCTCCTGCTGACCAGGATCAAGGATATCTTCCACAATGGCAACGACTCTTCTGTTTTATTTGTTTGTTTGTTTTAGAGCTAGGGTCTTTCTTTGTTGCCCAGGCTGGAGTGGTGCCGTGGCATGATCATAGCCTACTGCAGCCCTGAACTCCTGGGCTCAAGCAAACCTCCCACCTCAGTCTCCAGAGTGTCTGGGAAACAGGGGCACAACACCATGATCAGCTTCTTGTTGCCTGTTACCCACTACACAAGGGATGTTCAAATTGCTGAAGGGGAAGCTATAAGTTGTTGTTCAATGGGAACTTTGCTGTGTCTTCTAGAAAGAGTGTGCCTCTTTGGGGACCTGGACTTTTTAACTCTGTAGAGTCCAGAGTTACAGGGATTGGAAACATAAAGTGCTCAATGGATCATTGTTGTCTTGTCAGCTAACTTCATTCCTCATAGCAAGTGCTCTCTTAAGAGATCTCAGTTGCATACCATCACAGCTGCCGGGTATTTGATCTCCTACCTGTACAAGGAATATGCATCCCCATATATTGCCATATGACTTGCAGTACTTATTGGAGGAGAATATGTCCCCAGGCCACTGACCTCAAGCTTGACCATAAGACTGGTTTTAGTCAGTGGAGAGTGATGGAAAGATTATAAGCCACATCTGAGCAGAAGCCAGGAGAGACATTATATAAGTTAGTTGGTGTTTTTCCTTCTCTGCCAGGAGAAAAAGTCCCAATGGGGCTACATCCTGGGGTGAAGAAGATATGTGAAACAGAGCCACAGTTGATGTGCATTCATACAAGCAAGAAACAAACCTATATCATTAAAAAACATTAGGGATTGGGGATTGTTTGTTACTGCAGGATAACCTAATAAGATTTGGCTAATAAGTTGTGTGTTTTCTCATTCGTGATATTTTGCCTAGTATTTGCCTCTTCCTGATTGCTTCTAATTGATGTATCTACTCATTAATAGCCCTAACTATTGTTCTTAATATTTCTGGGGGGGTTCTGGATCAGCTACATCAGAAACATCTAGATATAGTTTTAAAAACACAAATTCATCTTCTACACCTACAGAGATTTTGATTCAACAGGTATGGTCCAATCATTGCCCTTCATATGGAGTCTGGGAATCTGTATATTTAAAAAACTCCACAGGTTCCTAGCACATTCAGAAACTAGTTGTATGCTGCATTTTACAATCTTCAATTTGCTTTGGGCTAATAATCTTTCTGGGTCTCTTGAACCTAGATGTGCCATCACCTTCACTGTTTGTCCCTAGCCTTGACTTGAACAATGGTCTTTGCATCCAGATTTGTTTTTGTCCCATTTCTTCATCTTGCATTTACAGCCTGGTCAAACTAAACTTACAGTGGTACCTGCTAGTGCTTGAAGCATGCATTGAATTTCTCTTGAAAGAAATGTTAATGTGTGTGTGTGTGTGTGTGTGTGTGTGTGTGTGTAAAAGGCATATATGAAACAAAGCAGATAGAGTTATATTAAGTTGTTGTGTGCTGTTAAAAAAAGATAATTCTGAAATGAAGAAGCAGAGTAAATTATCAGTCCGGGAAAAAGTTCAGGCTCCATTTAGGTCAAAAGTAACTGAGAAATTGCTGATAGAATTATTTTTAGTAACTCTCATAAATGCCCATGTGCATTAACACGTGCATAAATTTCCCCAGGTGGCTGTGTTACCAGAAATGCGATGACTGGCTAAATAAATCCTTAAAGCACCTTTTGTGCTGTGATGAAACAGAAATGAACAAAAGACATTAGGATGAAAAATAATTGAAAGCAAAGTTAGATTACATCAAGTATATCATCTATGAGAAAGATCAAAACCACAATCATCACAAACTGAAGATAGACCTTCCTATACCAAGACTGCCCCTCACGTCCACTACCCCATCCTTTCTCAAATTCTTCATTTTTCACAAACCACTCTGTTTGGATAAGCTTCTAATGTATGTCTTAATTGCCGTTCTTTAAAACACACACACACACACACACACAGAGAGAGACAGAGAGAGAGAGAGAGAGAGAGAGAGAGAGAGAGACAGGGAATAAAACACATAAAAACACTGCACTGACTTACGATACTTTTGGCTATGATGTCAACACTGTCCCTTAGCCATCACTTGGACTCTATTCATGCTTCTGGATACTGTTGATTTTTAGTGCACTGAAATTCCAGCCACCTTTATTGCAAAGATGGCACTCCGTGCTTAGTGTCTGAGTATCAATTGAAAATATTCAGAAAAAAATACATATAAAATATTTTGGGTTGAGTGGCAAGTTATCATTGGTATTAAAGGTCAGAATCAAGAATCTAATGTTCTTGTTAAATTCTTCTTGTCTGTATCCCCAAAGGACGTGTAATTGTCATAAGTCCCCAGTTGAAGGAGGAAAAGAAAATCTCATTTTTCATTATTGTTCCTACTGGAATGTTAAAATTATAACAAACATTGTAACGATATGAAAGATATGAAATTCCATCATATTATGAAGGCAGAGCCAGCCAAAATTAGTTTTACTAAATGAAGATCTGAATAAACTTACATGTCTGGAAAGGTAGACTCAGCAAGCTTCCAAACTTCATATACTCAGAGGTACTTCTTACCATTCAAACATATCTAAGAAAATTAGTCAAATATTTTGTAATGGTATTTTTAAAAAATTGTGTTTGCTCTTGGTGAATGAACTTCATAGATAAAAAGAAACTCTAGAAAAATCTTCCTTTTAAAAGTTTACATTCACATTTGTGTCCCTTCTCTTCATAAAGGAGTCACTATTACTTAATAGCATAGATAGAGGCCCAAGAGTCACTTCCTAAATAATTGCTTGAGTTTCAAAATTAGAGGGGATTGCTTATATTTTAATATTTTTGTTCAAACTTTCCTATGTAAAACTGAAGAACCTTAAATTTGGAAACTTTGCATACCCTGAATATTTATGAAGTATTAGAATCATCTCAGGATCAAAAGATATTTAAGCTACACCTCTTTACTCAATGTTGCTGTTTTATTCTGTGTGTCTGATTTCTTAGTAGAACTGTTTCTAATGTAACTGAAGATTCTGGAGGACTGAGAGTGATTGGCAATACCTTCACCAATTTAAGCAAATATTTTCTTCTCCCTCCCTCCTTTCTTCCTCCCTCCCTCCCTCCCTGCCTTTCTTCCTTTCTTCTTCTCTTCTCTTTTTCATTCCCTCCTTCCTTCCTTCTTCCCTCCTTCACTCCTTCCTTTCTTTTCCTGCCCTCCCCTTTCCTTTCCCTTCCTCTCCTTTGCTTTTTACTTTTTCTCCTTCCTTCCTTCCTCCCATCTTTCTTTGCTTGTCTTGCTTTGCTTTGTTTTGCTTTGCTTTGCTTTTTCTTTTCTTTCTTTCTTTCTCTTCCTTCCTTCCTTTTTTTCATTTTTCTTCTTCTTTCTCTTTCTCTTTTTCTCTTTTTCCCTCTCTTTCCCTCCCTCTCTTTCTTTCTATTTCTTTCTTTCTTTCTTTCTTTCTTTCTTTCTTTCTTTCTTTCTTTTTTTCTCTTTCCTTCCTTCCTTCCTTCTTTCTTTCTTTCTTTCTTTTTCTTTCTTTCTTTCTTTCATAACAGAACATTTATTATTGTTTTTTGTTTCATTTTCTCCAATATGTTAAGCAGATAAAAGCAGGAATGGTTTTGATGAAGTGGACAAGAGTCTCAAGTGCTGACCCCTAGGACTGAATTGCACGTCAAAAGGAATCTGAGTCATAGTCATGGAATTCTTGTTTATGTTTTAAGCCACTGATAAGATTTACCTCAAAGTAAATATAAAATGATTGAAGATAAGTGTTCTAGGCAGTATTTTTTCTTTCCTTTGGGGAAAACAAAATTTCACCTAAAAGTTAGAATGCTTTCATGCTACTTCAGTTTGTTTTAAAAGGCAGCCTTTTACCAGACTAAAATGAAGATGTGAAATTTTCCGTATGAGTAATATGCTCACATGTATGATCTTGTATATTCTGGCTGCTTTTATCTTCATGGTTTTTGGTCTGCTTTCTTTTACAGCATAGGTGGAGAAGTAGGGCGAGGCCACGAAGGGAGTTACGTGGGCAAACATTTCCGCATGGGATTCATGACAATGCCTGCTCCTCAGGACAGACTTCCCCATCCTTGTTCCAGTGGCTTTTCTGTGAGATCACAGTCCCTGCACTCGGTTGGGGGCACAGACGATGACAGCAGCTGTGGCTCACGGAGACAACCACCACCCAAACCCAAGAGGGACCCCAGCACCAAGCTGAGCACCTCATCAGAGACGGTCAGCAGCACTGCAGCCAGTAAGAGCGGGAAACCCCCTGAGAGGACTGAAGGTAAAACACGCCATGTCCATGTCACCTAGATATCTCTTTCAGATAGTATGTTCAGGTCAGCATGCCCAGGGGCAAGTGCCTTCTTCACTGGGCCACATAATCCTGCCTCTCACCCTGAAGTCCCAGAAAAGAAGAATTGAGGGGAAGGTTATTTATTGATGTGTTGTCAAATTTCCAGAAGAATGTATTTCTGATGGTTCAGAAAGGGAAGGAAATCTATGAGTTTTTTTAATCCTTTAAAGCTTCAAATTATTCAAAAATTATTCTGCCCAGAAATATATCTAAAAGTTATATTTTCTTATACTATTTATACAATTAAAGATATTATTATTTGATTATCAAGGGGACATTTTAATTCAGGAAAATATCAGGAAAAAGCTTATAGTCATTTTTAACGTTTTGGTGAATTTCCTTCCAATGAATATGAATTTATGTATTTATGTGTGTATGTGTGTGCATACTATAATCTTAAACTCTACTTAATATCTCCAATTTTTACCTTTACCTGCCTGTGTTTTTTCTCAGCTATGAAACATACAAATCAAATATATCCCAGCCTCCTTGCTGGTCTATGAATACAAATTAGGTCACATTAACACCAGATCTCACCAGATCTTTAGGCCTTACTGAATTTAGTAGAGTCTCAGCTTCCCTGAGTTACTCCTGAGAATTCCATGGTGGGAAAGTAGCCTTAAGTGTGCCTTGACACAAGCTATCTTGGTCAGTTGGGGCTGCTATAACAAAACACCATAGCCTGGGTGGCATATAAGCAACAGCAATTTATTTCTCACAGTTCTGGAGGCTGGAAGCCTGAGAGCTCTGTTGGGGCCCACTTCCTGGTTGCAGACTGCCAACTTCTCCTTGTATCCTCAAAGGGCAGAAAGGCCTCCCTGGGCTCTTCACAGGAGGATGCTAATCCTCTTCATGAAAGCACTGCTCTCCTTCCCTTTCTACCTCCACATACAATCATTATGGGATTAAGTTTTCAACATTCTAATTTGGGGAGCACAAACATTCAGCTCATTGCACAGGTACATTCAGATCTTTACATAGCAAATGTGGAAAACACTTCAAGGTTCCCAATGCTGCCAGTGACCAGTTTGAGAGAGGAGTTCCACCAGGTCCCATAGCTTCTCTTCTGCCCCACTCTCCTTTCTCCACAGCAAGCTTCTCTGAGCCCCTAGGGTACCAAGTATCATATTTGCCACAGAGAGCCACATGGTCCTTTCTTCAACTAGGCAGTGTTCATTGTCACATGGGCTCCCTAGTCCCTCATGAAAGCCCCTTGGCCTTCTGGCCTAATCTTTCCACAGATTCTCATAGGCAGTCCATGAGATCAGATGCCTATGAGGTATGTGCCGTCTCTTCCATCATCCTTGTCTCTCCTTTCTCTCTCATTGGTGTTCAGGTGCCTTTAGCCAAAAACAACCAATATCTTCAGTGCATATTGAATAATACCAATAAATGTCTGGAGATAGAGTCAGTCCATAAATTCTACAAAAAAATCTCCTGTGGCTTCAGTTTTTCCTGCTATACATATACAAAAAATGCCTTGCATGTAAGTATATGTGGTTAAGACACACAAATGAATAACATGTATGTGTTTGCATATTTGCAAAATTGACATCATAGTGCATAGAGTCTTGTGTTTTGCATTTTCACTTCTTCTATTGTAACTAATTTCCATGGTGTGCAATTTGTCAAGAAACAACTTTAACAGAGAGAAGTGTACAGCCAAGTAATTAATGATTATCTTGTTGATGAATACTCAGATTGATTCTGTTTTGCAGCTACAATGAATAGTGCTACAATGAACATTCGTGTGTGTGTGTGTGTGTGTGTGTGTGTAACTGTTATTCCTCTGCCCTCTTAGAGTATTAGACATTTGATTATTTTTCTCATGATTCAGAGTTATCAGTAAGTCCTTCAACTTGTAACACTTTTTTTAGAAACAATGTATTAATAGGTATTTAGTTAACTCAGTAGTACACTAAAAGGCCCCAGAGGCCTACCGTTTGTAAATTTTAAATGTTGTTCATAGGTTTCCTTGATACACGGTGCTTTTCATTTCTCTTTATTTTCTGTGATTCTCTGTGCAGAAGTCACCACTCTCCTACTTCTACTGCCAGAAAACTACCCAATAAATTATGTTAGATTATTTTCAAAAGAAAATTACTGATTTAAAAAAGTGATCACTGAAAGACGGGAGGCCTGAATGCAGTCAGGAATAATTCAAGAATAAAGGGGAATAAAAGAACCACCCAAAGAGAGAAGAGAGATGAGAAGGACAAAAAAAGTAGCCAGTAAGGGATGTGTTATCAATGCCTTACTGGCAGAAACATTTCTGGAAAGAGTATAAAATATACACCTCAGAAAAACCCCCTTTGTAGAGGAGGAGCTGGGCTACTTAGAGTGAAAGTATAGAGAAAATCATGATTACTGTCCCACAGAAGAAAAATTTGAGTGGCAATTCACTTGTGTTAAAAATAGAAGGGATTCCCATTCATTCAGGATGTTTCATAGCTAACTCCTGGGGCAGAGAGTCTCATAATTCTCTCTCAGATGTCTTCACCATCCAAGGGTAGTGGGCTCCCAATGGCTACTTGTCAAGCAGAAGGCAGCAGCTCAACAAGCTTTATTTCTTCTGAAGACAAAATAGCAGATGTGGTTAAACTGCAGCAGCAAAGACTTATTAGACTTGGAAAAAATACTTGGTAGGTAGTGAGCTCATTAAACACCAACTCCAAATCCAGCATTTCTCCTCAAAAAGGAGCTCTGAGGGTGTTCAGTGGGCTACATAAGTTGTCAGGACCCAGTGCAGAAATGGTAGACTTCCATAGAGAAGAGATTCTTCATGGGAATTTTACTTTCTCTTTTTTTTCTCTCTCCAGAACACTTAATAAAATGGCAATTGCTAAAGTAGATATATGCAAATCTCTTCTACCAAATTATGACCTCAATAATAATAGCATAAAGACAGGGCTCAATTCAGGGATGGGAGAAAAATTTTGAGTCCAAATTCATGTGTATATATGTGTGTACTCAGAGCCAAAATTATTAATATATAAATATGTAGATTGTTCTTTTATGAACTCTCAGTTCTGTATAATTGTGCTATAACTGGAGTTCATTACAGAGCATATGTTTTCTTTATAATTTTTCTAGCTATCAGCAGTATAACAAAGATAAAAAATGACTTTTATACATTTTAGCCTGTCTTTTCTTTTTACATTAAATGCCAGCAAAATCAAAATATTGATTCAGTGGCATTAGAATCATTGCCATGGTAACTGGCTTCTATTTAAGTAAGGGATTATGACTTCCCTGTGGATGAAAGTAAAAAGAACTGGACTCTACAAAATGGCTTTTCAGAGTAGAAAAAAATAAAACTGTTGAGCACAAACAAACAAAAAATATCACATACCAAGAAAGTATAATTTAGTTTTTAAAAATTGTAACTCTCTTACATTAAAAATAAATGTTTACTGTTCTATTTTCCAATTATCTACAACAGAAACACCTTTAAAAAATTTACATAGTGGTGAGCATAAACTGGCGATCGGTATACTATAAATATTTTAATTACTCCTTTTTATTGCTTCAGTGTGGTTCCTGCTTATTTTGAGGAAAGATTAGATGATATAAAGGGGGTTAAGTAGAAAGAGTGAGAGATCCTTTGAGCTGTGTCTCATGTGTGATCCAGCAAAAGGAGGGAGTGTGCACCCTCACATTGGTCATCCCCATTCCTCAGGTAAACACATAGCTGATTCCTTGATAATGTCATTGTTAGAAATGCTGTCTAGTTTAGGCAAAAGAGACTGTACTTAGGATCAACAGGTAAACATTGACTTTAGGCAAGTGGTCCAATGGGACTGTTTCTTTACCTTGAAAGTGATTGTGAATAATGGAAAAATTGATCAGATCCTGCATCCCTCACAGCTTTATGACAATCTAGTGAACTAATGCCAATGATTGTGCATGGTACAAAGAAGATGCCGTACAAATAGAGCTGAATACCTTATTGAATCACCACTTCTAATAGGCCTGAATAACATGAAATTTTGGTCTGGTATAGCACACATATTAAAAACAAAGAAGAAAAGATATGCACATCCACTTCGCATGTTAGAGCCTTAATTTTATACCTAGCTATTGCCAAAATATGAAAGATAAGCACTAGAGAGGATGTGGGGAAAAGACAGCCCTTATACACTACTGATAGACATTAAGATAGCCATTAAGGAATAGTGAATAGAGCAAAATTTAAAATAGAACTACCATGTGATCCAGCAATCCCACTACTGGGTACACTTCCAAGGAAACCAGTATGTTGAAGAGACATCTTTACTCTCATGTTTATTGCAGCAATCTTCACAATAGCCAAGATATGGAATCAACCTCAGTGCCCCTTAACAGATGAATAGATAAAGAAAATGTCATTCATACACATACACACACACACATACACACATACACGCACATACATACAATAGAATACTATTCAGTCATAAAAAGGAATAAAATCCTGACATTTTTGGCAACATGGATGGGCCTGGAAGACATCATGTAAAATGAAATTAGCTAAGCACAGAAAGACAGATACTGCTTGATCTTACATGTAAAGTGTAAAAAAGTTAATCCTGTAGAAGTAAAGAGTAGCCTGGTGATCACCAGGGGCTAGGGCAGGAGTGGGTGAAAGTATTGGTCAAAGGATACAGAATTTCAGTTAGAAGGAATAAATTCAAAACATCTACGGTACATCATGGTGACTATAGTTAATAACAACATATTGTATTGAGCATCCTTATGAGATTTTGAGTTCTCATTACAAAAAAAACCAGTATGTGAGCTAATATATATATATATTATATATATAATATATTTTATATATATTATATATATAATATATTTTATATATATTATATATATAATATATTTTATATATATTATATATAATATATTTTATATATATAATTATATATAATATACTTTATATATAATATATAATATATAAAAAATATATATTATATATAATTATATATAATATATAATTATATATATTATATATATTATTATATATAAAACATATATATATAAATTAGCTTGATTCAACCTTTCTACAATGTATACATATTTCAAAATAACATATTATACATGGCAAATATACACAATTTTTGCCAATTAAAAATAAATAGGCCAGGCATGGTGGCTTACACCTATAATCCCAGCACTTTAGGAGGCCTAGACAGTTGGATTATTTGAGGTCAGGAGTTCGAGACTAGCCTGGCCAACAAGGTGAAACCCCATCTGTTTAAAAATATAAAAACTAGCCAGGCATGCGGGCGGGAGCCTGTAATCCCAGGTACTCAGAAAGCTGAAGCAGGAGAATTGCTTGAACCCAGGAGGCAGAAATTGCGGTGAGCTGAGACTGTGCTACTGCACTCAAGCCTGGGTGACAGAGTGAGACTCTGTATCAGAAATAAATAAAATGAAAATAAACAGGGAAGAGAAGCAAAAAGAATTGCACAGTGGCCCAAATAAACAGAAAAATATTCCTCAGGTGTAATAATCTTTTATCAATATTATGGCATTAAGAAATATTCCCCAGGCAAAATAACCTTTTAATAATATTGTGACATTAATAAGTATTCCCAAGGCATAATCTTTTAATAATATGATATTAACATAGTATTTGGTATAAAGAATATTTTATTAACCTTTAATTATCTCTACATTTTCAAGTCTTTACAAGAACCAGCTAAGTATTCCTACCTTCCATTTGTTATGAACTCTTCCTCAAGTTATTTTCAAACTTCTTTATCATATAATTTCATGACTGTCTCTTTACAAAGCAATCAAGAAATACTTTTGAATTGGGATAGTTCTCCTGATTTCTGATTTTGTTTTAGACATATTTAGTAAAGTCATGTCTTTGGAAGCAAAAATTGGGATATCCGCTACAATATTTTCAGTCATGGTTGTCGTTACAATCTTGGAACGTGTGGTTGAGCCAGAACCAAGTGAAGCCGAAGTTTGTTAAAAGTCACTGCCTTAAAAATAGACACAAACCTCTTTTTAAGAATTACCCGAAAAAGTAATTTAGAGCCTTTAAAAATGTCGTTTCTCATGCCTCCATTTATTCAGAAAATACTTTGGGTGTCTCCCCTGTTCTACTGGGATCCAGCTCCAGCAACAGAGAGAACACAAATGGTCCTTTCTTTCATGTTGCTTACAGTTTTGGTTCTACTTCCCCAGCATAGCCTGTTTTACTCTATCCAGGTCATAGAGCCAGCAATGAGTTAAAGGAACAATTTCTAGAAACCAGAAAATCTGGCATGACAACCACGTGCCTTTCTTTCATGTAATCGAGTGTTTATCTAGAGAAGAAATGGTTTAACACATTTTAATAGTGTGCTTTTTCCTACAAAGAATATATGTTGATTATGGCTATTTGGTGTTGACCAACTTAAAGTAGCCAGAATTTGATTTTCTTCCAGTGTAAAATTTTAGAAACAACCTGGAGACAGTTGAAGAAAAAGGAGTGGAAACAAGTTGAGTATGTTCATCTTGGGGAACTTACAGGTTTCCCAGATTAGAATCCTAGTTTGAGGACTTAAGTCAGCACCAGTCAGGGCCAGCCACATATTTGATTTTGCTTTCTCAGTTCCTAGTACAGATCTGTGACACTTATAAGTGGCCATAACGTTTTTTAAAAGACTCTTCCTGGAAGTCCTCACAAGAGCAGTCAGGTAAGAAATAAATAAAAGGCATCCAAATTGGAAAAGAGAAAGTCAAGTTTTCCCTGTTCACTGATGATTTGATCTTGTATCTAGAAAAACCTAAAGATACCACCAAAAAAAAAAAACTCCCTATATTTGATAAATGAATTCAGTAAAGTTCCAAGATATGAAATCAATGTTCAGACATCAATAGAATTTTATATATATGTCTAGCTGAGGACCAATTCAAAAAGTCAATCCCATTTGTAATAGCTATAAAAATATCTAGGAATATATTTCACCAAGGTAGTAAAACATCTCTATAAGGACAACTACAAAATACTGATGAAAGAAATCATAGATGACACAAATGGAAAAACATCCATGCTTATGGACTAGAAGAATCAGTATGATTAAAATGACCATATTGTCCAAAGCAATCTAGAGATTTGACACAATCCTTATCAAATTACCAATGTCATTTTTCATATAATGCGTAAAACCAATCCTAAAATTTACATGAAACCAAAAAAACAAGGCCTGAATAGCCAAAGCAGTCCTTAAAAGGAACAAAACTGGAGGGATCACATTATCTGACTTTAAATTATACTGCAAGGCTACTGCAACCAAAAGAGCATGGTACTGGTATAAAAGTAAACATATAGGTCAATGGAAGGGAATAGAGAACCCAGAAATACAGCCACCTACCTATAACTAACTGATCTTTGACAAAGTTAACAAAAATGTACACTGAGGATAGAACACTCTATTTAATGCTTCTGGGAAAATTGGATAGCCATATGCAAAAGAATGAAGCTTGTATTAGTCAGGATTCTCCAGAGGGACAGAACTGATAGGATAGATGCATATATGATGGGGAGTTTATTAAGGAGTATTGACTCACACGATCACAAGGTGAAGTCCCACAGCAGGCCATCCACAAGCTGAAGAGCAAGGAAGCCAGTTTGATTTCCAAAACCTCAAAAGTAGGGAAGCCAAAAGTGCAGCCTGCAGTCTGTGGCTGAAGGCCCTGGCAAACCACTGGTGTAAGTCAAAGAGTCTAAAAGTGGAAGAACTTGGAGTCTGGTGTTCAAGAGCAGAAAGCATCTAACATGGGAGAAAGATGAAGGTTGGAAGACTCAGCAAGTCAAGTCCTTCCACATTCTTCTACCTGCTTTTATTCTAGCCATACTGGCAGCTGATTAGATGGTGCCTATCAAGATTGAGGGTGGGTCTGCCTTTCCCATTCCACTGACTCAAATGTTAATCTCTTTTGGCAACACCCTCACAGACACACCCAGGGACAATGTTTTGCACCCTTCAGTCCAATCAAATTGACACTCAGTATTAACCATCACAAAGCTGGATCCATACCTCTCAGCATATACAAAAATCAACTCAAGAAGGATTAAAGATCTAAATATAAGACCTGAAGCTATACAAGTCCTAGGAGAAAATTTAGCAAAAATGCCTCTGGACGTTGGCCTAGGCAAAGAATTTGACCATGTCCTCAAAAGCAAACACAACAAAAACAAAACTAGACAAATGGGACTTGAACTAAAAAGCTTTTACACAGAAAAAGAAACAATTAACAGAGTAAACAGAGAAACTGTAGAGAAAAATATTTGCAAGCTATGCATCTGAAAAAGGCCTAATATCCAGAATCTATAAGAAACTCAAACAACTCAAGGAAAAAATGAGTAACCCCATACAAAGTAGGCAAAGGACATATATACTTTTCAAGAGAAGACATACAAGCAGCCAATAAACATATGAAAAAAATGTTCAACATCACCAATCATCACGGAAATCCAAATTGAAACCACAGTATGATGTCATCTTATGCTAGTTAGAATGGCTATTATTAAAAAGTTAAAAAACGGATGTTGGCAAAGTTGCAAAGAAAAGGGAACATTATACACTGTCAGTTGGAATATGTATTAGCACAACCTTTATGGAAAATTGTATGGGTATTTCTTAAAGAAGTAAAACTAGAACTGCCGTTCGATGCTGCAATCTCACTACTGGGTATATACCCAAAGGGAAAGAAACCATTTCATCAAATGTTTTCTTTTGTTTTAATACATTAAATTTGTGGTAGTTCATTACACACTTGTATGTTTATCGCAGCACTATTCACAATAACAAAAATACAGAATCAACCTAAGTGTCCATCAATGGAGGATTGAATAAAGAAAATGCAGCATACACATACAAATGGATCATAGAATACTACATAGCCATAACAATGAATGAAATGTCTTTTCTAGCAGGTTAGATGGAACTGGAAGTCATCCTAAGTGAAATAACTCAGAAGCAGGAAGTCATATACCTCATGTTCTCACTTATAAGTGGGAGCCAAACAATGGGTACACACGGACAAACAGAGTAGAACAATAGACAACATTGGAGACTCCAAGAGGTAGAAGGATGGACGGGGGTGAGGGTTGAAAAATCATCTAGTGGATACAATGTTCACTATTTGAATGATGGGTACAACAAAAGCCCAGCACACAGATCTTGGTTTCATATCAGTGCTGCAGACATTAGCATTCTTTGTCTTCCTCAGCCTCAGTTTTCCGTCTGTAAGATAGAAATAACAATACTCACCATATGTGGTAGGCAGAATTCTAAGATGGTATTCAAGATTCCCCCACTCCCTGCTGTACTACTCCTGTATCATCTTTGGACCCGAGGCACTGTTGCTGGCTTGAAGATAGAGGGGCCATGTGGTAAGGCACATGGGCAGCCTCTGAGAGTTGAGAGCAGCACCATGGCTGAAAGTCAGCAAGAAAGCTGGGACCTGGTTTTATAACTGCAAGGAACTGAATTCTGCCAACAATGAGTGAGCCTGGAAGTAGATTTTTCCCTGGAACCTCCAAACGAAGATTCAGCTTGGCTGCTACCTTTATTTGAGCTTGTGGGACCCTGAGCAGAGAATGTAGCCTTTTGGATTCTGGCTGTGCCCAGACGTCTGATCTACAGAAGTGTGAGCTAGTAAAGGTACTGATTTTTAAGCTGCTAAATTTGTGATCACTTGTTAAGCAGCAATCAAAAGATACTCCATCTTACAAAGTTTCTAGACAGAGAAAAGCAAGTTAGCAAAGCACCTGGCTTAGTGTCTGACAAACAGCAGATGCTTGATAACTTTACTTCCCTTCCCCTTTCATTACTGGGCTGTATTCTCAGGTAGGGGAGGGTGGTTAAGACAACAGCAGTGACTTCCCAAATGTCCCTGGCCAGACTTTGAAAATAAATGAGATGATAGAGGTTCAGCAAATACTGACATATATAGCCCTTTGAATAGCTGCTTAGCTTTTTCTGAATTTATTTGGCTCTTCCGAAAGAGTCTTTCCTTTTTCAGCAACATTTTTTTGTTCCTTCAAATGGCTCAGCAATGGCTTTTCTGGTGGCTTTTTGACAGGCTTGTCTACGTGGCTGCAACTTGCCTTGTTAATGCCTTTGTTCACATAGCAAGTGGCACTTGTACTTCATAGTGTGCCCCCAAGAAGTGCTCAAAACCCTGTTTAGCACTATACTAATAAAGCACAAAGAAGGTGGAAAGCAAACTCTCAAAATCTCCATTGTTTTTTGCATTGGATAGTGTTCTAATGTGTATTCTTGTTTTATGAGGAAAGGATGTAGGAGATTATCACTGAAGGCCCACATTCCTGGATTTCTCTTCCCAGGTTGGCAGAATCCGATGCTGCTAGGCTTCCTAGTGTAAGACCCATCTGTCAAACCCGGCACTGCTCAGATGGAGATAGAGTTGCACATCTACCATGTGTGATCTTTTTCTAAACGTACCCCGAGGCTCATGAATGAAACAGTTTGCAAGTCAAGTCATCATGCAGTGCATCTTTCTCTCGGTTCTTGCCATGGTTGTTGTCCAGTCCAAAGAATACCCTGCCTTTTTACTGGTCTCACCCAACATCCTATTAAGTTCAGCATTGGCCTAGTTTGTTCAGTGTCTTAGATTCATAATATGACTCATTACCCATGTTGTTGGCACGGATGGAGCCTTCCATGAGAAACCAATAAGCCCAATGTGCCTGTGTGTCTATTGTAATCAGGCATTGATTTAGAGGTGTGTTTTATTGCTGTGTAGCGAACTACCACAAGTTTAATGGATTAAAGCAACATACCTCTATTAGCTCACAGTTTCCTTGGGTTAGGAGTCAGCTCAGGATTTTCCGAGGCTTCAATCTAGGGTGTCAGCTGAAGCTGGAGTCTCATCTGAGGCTCAGGGTTCTTTCTCAAGCATACATAGTTGGCAAAACTTCTTTTTATTATTTATTTATGCTGTTGTAGAACATGCAGTAGCTTGCTTCTCAAGAACAGAAGAGTTTCTTGGATGTTGATTCTGTCATTTCCGGTAAAGCCTGGACCCTCTTTTAAAGAGTTCACCTGATTAACACAGGCCCACCCAGAACAATCTACTTTATTATTATTATTCTGTGACAGGGTCTTTCTTCTCTGTTGCCCAGGCTGGGGCACAGTGGCATGATCATAGCTTATTGCAGCCTCAAACTCCTGGGCTCAAGAAATCGTCCCACCTCAGCCTCCCCAGTAGCTTGGACTACAGTTATGTATCACCATGCTCAGCTAATTTTTCTATTTTTTGTAGAGACAAGGTCTTGTTATGTTGCCTGGGCTTGTCTCAAACTCCTGACCTCAAATGATCCTCCTGTCTTGGCCTCCCAAAATGTTGGGATTACAGGTGTGAGCCACTGCACTGGGCCTAATCTCCTTTCTTATTAACTCAGAGTCAACCTAGTAAAAGCAATAATTATAACTGGAAAACCTCTTCACCTTCTTCCATAATCCCTAACTTAATCAAAGGAATGAAATACCATCATATTCAAGGTCCTGCTTCTGCACTCAATGAGAGAGAATTATACAGGGTATGAACTCCAGAGGGCAGGAATCTTGTGTCAAACTTAGAATTCTGAGTTATCAGGGTGATACTAGGAACAGGCATATATTGCTTTCCTAGAAACCATCCAACTATCTGGTTGAATGCTTCAAAAGTCAACTCATGGAAAGTTA
This sequence comes from Pongo pygmaeus, assembly GCF_028885625.2. Lineage (NCBI taxonomy): Eukaryota > Metazoa > Chordata > Mammalia > Primates > Hominidae > Pongo > Pongo pygmaeus. The sequence continues at coordinate 126,066,217 of NC_072384.2, forward strand.
ATGAAAACTGCAAAAGGTAAACTAAAATTCTATGGGATAATAGAAATATCACAATACAATCTAAATACTTGGCAAATAAATAGGGCAAAATATAATTCCCTTCGCTATTTTTCTCTTTGTCTTTACTTTGCTCCACATAATGGAAATCATCCTTCCTCAAAGTGGTTGGATTATTTTATTGGTTGGAAAAAATCTCATTTCCTTTGGCTTCACATGTGAGAAAATACACTCTTTAGCCCAGCAGTCCTCAGGCCAAAGAACTTCTAGAACATAAAGATCCAAGTAAAATACTGACACAAAAATGATATTAGCATTAAAACTAGAGTGTACATAGACATCAGTCTGAATGATTCTCACTGCTGAGTTTCCTAATTGGGAGCTCTCTTGTTGACCCAGCATGGGAACTGGTCCCCTAAATCCCTAGATAGTTGTGGAACAGATAATGCACAGTGTTCTTGATACAGCAAACCCACTTCCCAGTGCTTTCACCTGTGATTCTCCAGAACCCCTGGATTGTAGGGATTGGTGATGTTAATTTATGCTGTGTACCTTTGTGATCTCTGCCTGTTCTGTAGCATTTTGGTGAGAAACACGAGACTCGATGTTCCCAAGTTATACAATTCCTTAATTGCAACAACTGCATCAATTTCCAGTAATGGGTGAATGGACATCAAAAAGCATGTCTGCAGACGAAGTGGAGAAAGGGCAGAATACTAAATGTAACCCTCATTGCAACTTTCCCTGAAGTCTCTGTTTTTGTCTGGCCTCAAACCTAAATAAAGATTGATCTCTTCTTTGCATTTATATGAAAGCATTAGAAAGTATTGTACTAAATTATTGAATTAATAATTACTAGGATTTTGTAAACAAAATGGCAGAAAGGAGTTCATAACCTGCCTTTATTAAACGACTTCCACCTCTTTATCTCTTTCCTTCTTAAATGTTTTACCTTTCCTTCATGTTTCTAGACTTCAACATGGCCCCTAAGACCTAAAGGAAATGACTGCCACCATCGTCAGAAGGCACCTCAGAGCTTGCCTATCTTTTCTTTTTGTTTTGTTTTTTGTTTTATGTTTTTTTGTTTGTTTGTGTTTGAGATGGAGTCTCTCTCTGTCACCCAGGCTGGAGTGAAGTGGCATGATCTCGGCTCATCACTGCAGCCTCTGCCTCCCAGGCTGAAGCCATTATCTGCCTCAGCCTCCCGAGTAGCTGGCATTACAGACATGAGCCACCACGTCCGACTAATTTTTGTATTTTTAGTAGAGACAGGGTTTTGCCATGTTGGACAGGGTAGTCTCAAACTCCTGGCCTCAAGTGACCTACCCGCCTCGGCCTCCATAAGTGCTGGGAAGACAGGCATGAACTACTGTGCCTGGCCCCTGCCTATATTTATACAAGCATGTTCCCTGGGAGACAACTTGGCTTCATTCTCATCTTTCCAACTCAGTGTTTTTATTTTATTTTTATTATTTATTTTTTGAGACAGAGTCTCACTCTATCACCCAGGCTAGGATGCAGTGGCACTATCTTGGCTCACTGCAACCTCTGCCTCCCGGGTTCAAGCAATTCTCCTGCCTTAGCCTCCTGAGTAGCTAAGACTACAGGTGCCTGTCACCATACCTGGCTAATTTTTTGTATTTTTAGTAGAGATGGGGTTTCACCATGTTGGCCAGGATGGTCTTGATCTTCTGACCTTGTGATCCACCCACCTTGGCCTCCCAAAGTGTTGGAATTGCAGGGGTGAGCCACCGTGCCTGGCCTCAGTCAGTATTTTTTTAGAGAGTATATCTGACAAAAACATTTTTCCCATTTGATAATATAAAGTGTTTGGTACTGTACAAAACTATAAAATTATTTTTTTTTAATTTTAAGAAAGTGACTTTTTCTTCTTTATACTGCTACTCTCCATCTCATAGATTTAATAGTAATGGAAAGAAATTTTTCTAATAGGTGAATGTACCCCAGAGCAGTCTGACAATGAAATTAACTCATTTGAGACTGCATCTTTGAGCAGGTGGCTCTTTCAGGCCACTGTCCTGCATCCCTCCCTTCCTGCTCAGCTGGATGCTGAAAGGCCTCCTGCACATGTTTGCTCTGAGGCCTCCACCCTCATCCAAAATCCACTGCTCTCTGATGCCCTAGCCATGACACTAAATTGAATCTTGGTTCTCTTCTCAATGGTGTCCTTTTATCCCTATCCTTTGGTATGTCTCTTTAGCATTTTAGACTATGAACCTCCATACTTCCTAAATCCCATGCTCCTTGGCTTTTTATGCCTGACCCTCTACTAATTTTCATCTTCTTACTACTCTGTTTGTCTCCTTGAGGGTGTCTGTTTTTTGCCTGATTCTTAAATGATGTCTCTGAACTCTCACTGGCTCTCCTGTCTTCTCACTCTAATCTTTGTTGAACAAATAAGTCATGAATTCCACATTATCTCCAGATGTCCGAATCTTTACACCTACATCTATCTGTAGATATCACAGAGAGCCTTCAAACTTGTCATATCCACACTGACCCAGGCGTTTCCTCCATGTTTTTTTATCTTGACACCCAAGTTAGACATGCAAGAGCCTAATTGGATTGCACTCCTTCACTTGCCCTGATCTCTCATCAGTGATCAAGTCCAGCCAATTCTGCTCCACTTATGTAAGTCTCTCCACCTGTTTGCACTTTTATGCTCCTATCTCATTCAGGCCATCATGTTTCCCACCTGGACAATTGCATGGGCACCTAACTGGTCATCTTTCCTGCAGCTTCACTTTCACAAATCCATCATCCCTATTACTTTCAGAGAGGATTTTCTCACATGTGTATCCAATTATAGCACCATTCTGCTCATTTCATCTGATTGTGTCACTATCCTGCTTATCATTTATCTGATAAAACTGAACTCATTAGCATGACCTTTTTCATCTGCTCCTGCCTACAGAGCCACACCTCCTGCCAACCATGCCTATTACAGCCAACTCAGACTACCTAGTTTACCCCAAACAAACCATGCTTGTTCCTGCCTCTGTGCCCTTGCTTGTAAAATTTTCTTTCTGGAGTTTCTTTTCCAAGTTATTCTCAGCAACAAATTTCCACTCATCCTTCAAGGAACAGGGTCAACTACCTTCTCTGTAATAACTTATGTAAGCATTTTTCTATGATTGAACTATACTTTGTGTGCAATGCCATTGTATCTGCTAATATTTTTTTTGTAAATATCTGCCTGTCTTTTTTGTATCCTAATGAGACTACACCTTAGAGACATGGACCTTGTCCTTTTCTCGTTGTACCTTTGATGCCTACTGCAGACATGGGCTTAATAAGTAATGATGAATGGGAACATTTTGAATAATGTATATTTTCATAAATAAGTCTTTCAGGAGACTAATTGCTATGAAGAGTTAATGCACTTCCAGGCACCTTTAATGTAGAAAGAAGTTATGATATTGGAGAGCTTAGAGAAAAGCATGGTGATTTATGATCCTCAGAGAGCAAGAGCATTTTCTCTCCATCCATCACTCAGGCCCTGCTTTGTTTATAGTACGGCAACCACTCTGAATCATGTAAAAGATGAGATTGCTTTGCTGGCTCTTTAGGTTTGTAAAACCCTGCCTTTCTTCAGTTGTTTTGTATTTATGAATCTTGATCGGTACACAAACTAATTATGGGTGGTCACAAAGAATACTGTTGACAGACTAATGTGTTGTTAGCACCATGTACCTTTTACTTTATCCAAATAATATAAATCAAAGAATGTTCAGCTTGTGCCATTTATACAAGGTTAAAGAATAATGTTCTCAACTGAGATGCAAAAGAGAGCTGAGATTTCTTTTCCTTAAATGACTTTTGGATGTTAATTTTTATCTTTCTTATGCCTGTACATTTCCAGTTTTACTTAGCCATTTCTATCATATTCTTAGAGGACAGGTATATATTTCCAGATTCATTCTTTTTTTTCCATTCTGCAGGGATCCAGCTTTTGAGCAGTTCTTCACCCTACCTTAGAGTGTATTAAAGCCATTTTTTAAGGCAGAGTGACTGCGTGTGTGCATAAATCTTGCTTTAATTGACCTCAATGAAGCATAGACTTATTGCATAAAGAGTACTTTGATTTTATGGCTCTATATCTGCACTAACAGTTTCTATTATATGAATTGCTGTCTATGATTTTTCTTGTTAAGTGGGAGGGCAGTGATTTAAGACCTGCTTTTTACAATTTATTTTTAGCTATTAATACGTATTAAATTAAGTTGTCTACATGGAGCAGAACACAGGAACACATTGCCCTTTGGAAATCTCTGCTTTCTGACAACTTTGTCTAACCAGAACAGCTGAAAACTAAGAATAAGAAAGAACTTAGAGAAGCCAAACTCCTTCTTCTTGCACTAAAACTTGTGAATTTTAGTTTCTTTCTTTCTTTAATTTTTAAACTTATTTTTACTTAGTATAAATTTGATTTGGGGTCTCTAACCCTATAGCATATTAGAAACAATGTACAAGCAGGGGAAAAGAACATGAAAGGACTGCTACCTGCTACTAGCCAAAGTTTAAAGAATGTATACATAGCACCACCCACTTACAAGGCCTTGATTATTATCTGTGTTGTTTTCAGTGTTTGCAGTGATGCCCTTGAAGATGTCATTAGTCAACAGATATTTACTGAGTGTCTACTATGCGTGTGGCGCTATACTATGCTAGGCAATAGAGAAACAAGAAAGATAGATTCTCTCCCTTAAAAGTCATGACAACCCAGTGTAGCCCACTGATGTCAACAGTGAAGTGAAATCTGTGCTTTGGAAGGGAAGATACCAGGTATTTTGTGAGCATGGATCAAGGGTACCTACCCCAAACTAGAAGGGCCAAAGATGGCTTCTCAGAGGAAGTGTCTTTAACTGTTGAAAATAAGGACATAATGTATTTTAGAAATATTTCTTATAAAAATGCTTAAAATGAAAAAGTATGTTGCTACTGAATAAAAATGCTCTTATGTCTCCAAAAATGTGGCTAACCAAACTGAGTAATGTCCTTGCAGTTCCAAGTAACAAAAGTTCTACTCTCCATATATAATCATTATTTAAGGAGTCCTGTTGTTTATTTTATCTTCTATAGTCTTCCATCTCTGTGTGATATAAGAGCTGGGCTATCTTTAAAAGAAAGCCAGCTGGGTGCGGTGGCTCATGCCTATAATCCCAGCACTTTGGAAAGCTGAGGCGGGTGGATTGCTTGAGCTCAGGAGTTTGAAACTAGCCTGAGCAATATGGAAAGACCCCATCTCTACTAAAAGTACAAAACAAGTAGCTGGGCATGGTGGTGTGCACCTGTGGTCCCAGGTACTTCTGAGGCTGAGACTGGAGGATCACTTGAGCCCAAGGGGTGGAGGTTGCAGTGAGCCAAGATCGCACCACTACACTCCAGCCTGGGTGACAGAGCAAGACTCTGTCTCAAAAAAAAAAAGTACATAGAAATGAAATTCAAATTAGAGGTATTCACTTCCATATAGTAAAAAGACTCTGCTCCCATAAATTAAATAGTAGCCAGAGAAATGAAAATTAGACCTCACTTGTTTCAATATTTTGTAATTTTATTTTTTCCCTAACTATGTCTAGGTAACTTGGCTATGGTTATTTACATGTCATATAAACATTTGCTATGAGATAAAGGAAGCCAGAGTTATACAGATCTGTTTCTTAACTGGCAGGTTATCCTATGTTTCTAACCAAAATTTACATTTCAGTATCCGTGAAAATCTTTGTTTTAGCAATATGTGTAAACTGGCTTGACAGGGAATACAAGTAAATTAAATGTAAAATTAATTCACACATAAAAAAACAACTGAATAAGGATTTCTTGATTTGGTTAAAATGGCTAAGTGAATTTGGAGATGTTGAGAAAACATTCCTGTATGATGGTAGAGGGAAACATTGCGTCTTAAGGCCTGTACATACAACGATAAGCAGCTTCTATAATTTACAACCTAGGACAAGTGGGAGGACTAGCATTTCCCTCATTCCCCAAAGGATGTGGGAATACTAACCATAGCCACTGGCAACAAGTTAAATTCCCACAGCAGGGGCCAATGTAGGCATTCTTCGGAGATACAGCTGCTTGAGATTCATACGATTGTTCTTTAACAAGTATTTATTGAGCACCTACTATGGGTCAAGCATTATTCTACAAGTTGCAGATATATCCATGAGCAAAAGTGAAATAGATGTTTACCTTCCAGGTGTTTATATTCTATAGAAGTAAGCAGTCAATAAATCACAAACATAATCCATAAACTGGCTAGTATGTTGGAAGATGATCAGTGCAATAGAAGAAAGAAAAATCCAAAGCAAGGTAAAGAGATGCAGAAGGAAATTTTAAGTAGAGGACAGAAAAGACATCATCTTGATATTTGAGCTAAAATATTGTATCAGTCTAGGCCCGAGAGGAGAGAGAAACCATACAGTAATTGGAACCGGAAAAGTTTACTGTAAAGAATCAATAATGACAAGAGGATTCGAGTAAGAGAATCAGCTGGTAAAAAGTAAAGCAAGCTGCAAATAATACAAGAATAGAAGATATAAGAAGCAGCCATTAACTCCCAGGGCTGAGTCAGAGTAGCCTCTGGCCCAGGGCTAAGATTCAGACCTTGTTGGAAGTGTGCAGTTTTGCATCATCGGAGCCAGAGACACTGCTGTGGAACTGTGCAAGGCAGGACTTGCTGGAAATGCAGCCTCTGCAACTCGTCAGAGAATTACCCTCTAGGGTGCTGGGGAAAACTGTTCCCAGGAGTTTCTCACCAGAGATACTGCACTGCACTACATAATGGCCTGAGATCAGCAGGCAGCTAATAGCTTTTGGGTGTCTTAGAAGTTAAATGCCAAAGAAGCTGCATGTTCTGCAGCAGCTGAGCATGGAGAAGCCACCTGCACTGCAGAAGCTTGGCCAGTGAGATACAGGAACCAGGAAGCAAAACTCTTTTCTGCTTCAATGTTTCTCCAGTATCTTCTATGGACAAAACTTAACATTGGGCCAGCCAGCCCAGAAGAAAATGTTTAAAGAGCCTATTTCCTTTGTCACAAGCAGGAAAAGAAGATGGGTTTGGAAGTGAGATGCAATCAATTGATACTTCCCAAAGATAGGAGATGTGGGATGACGTATATGGATATCTTGTAACAGAGTGTTACAAGTGGCAAAAACAGTTGCTACAGAACCCAAAGGCAGAAGAGTGCATCGCAAGGAGGTCAGTGTTGAGGGAACAGTTTGGATCAAAAGGATAAGACCAGGAAATGAGATTGGAGAGGAAAAAGAAGGTGAGACCCTGCAGCTTTCCTTATAGGCTATCCTGTGGCTTTGAGATTTATTCCAAGGGAGAATTGTAGTGGTCTGAGTGGAAGAGTGGCATGAACTACTTGAAAACAACCATTGTGGTCCCTATTGAGTATAGATGTACAGGGGTCAGATAGAATCAAGGAGGCCAGTCAGACAGCTACTGCGGGAACACAGGAGACAGATGATGGTTGCTTAGATGGAGGTAGGAACAGTGGAACTGTTGGTAAATAGTGAGAAAAGTGCTACATTTCCTATTGAAGAAGCTACTCATAATCCTACCTCCATTCCTTCCTTACTGGGAAAGATAGATAGATATAGATACATCTAGAATATGTATGTCTTATCCATAAAAATTTTTCTGTGACATAAAGATCCTAGACTCTATATAAACACTCATTAAATGTTTGCTGTTGATTGCATTTACATTTTTTCTTGCAATTCAAAAGATTCCAAACTGCCAATGAGTTTCAGTAAGAGATCTATAGATGCTTAAATTATAAACATAGCAGCCAGAGCTATTTCATCAAATAAATAATTGCAAAAGGCTGTATTTCACCTTCATATTTCTCAAAAATAAATCTAGTTCAGAGCTTATCTGAGATAAAGGCTGCCCCTCAGTTGAGCCCCCAACCCCTTTTCAGCTGCTGCTGTCAGTTCTTCCTCCTGTTCTCCCAAGGCTCTGGCACATGATAGGCAGCACAGTGCTCTCAGCCTATGCCGTTCCCTCTTGCCCTGAAAATTCACCTGCTTCCTGCCCCTTGTCATTACTCTTGGCATTACCTGCATGAAAGGGTAGCCTATTTCCCCCTGGCCTTTGGGAAATTCTTCCCATCCTTCACACTAGGCATTGCTAGTGGCCACACATTATGGAAGGGAGCACATAGAAAAGAATGTGCTGATGGGGTCCTTTGAGCTCTATATTCTTTTTGTTGTTGTTGTTGCTCTTGTTTTTTCTTTTTTCATTTTTTGAGTATATAGTAGGTGTATATATTAATGGGGTACATAAGTTATTTTTATATAGTCATACAATGTGTAATAATCACATCAGGGCAAATGGGGTCATCACCTTAAACATTTACTCTTTGTGTACTAAACAATCCTGTTATGCTATTTTTTTAAAAATGTACTATTATTATTGACTATAGTCATCCTATTATGCTGTCAGGTAGGAGGTCTTATTCATTCATTCTTTCTTTTTTTTTTTTGAGACAGAGTCTCACTCTGTCACCCAGGCTGGAGTGCAGTGGTGTGATCTTGTCTCAGTGCAAGCTCCGCCTCCCGGGTTCATGCCATTCTCCTGCCTCAGCTGCCCGAGTAGCTGGGACTACAGGTGCCCGCCACCACGCCTGGCTAATATTTTTGTATTTTTTTTTTAGTAGAGATGAGGGTTCACCGTGTTAGCCAGGATGGTCTTGATCTCCTGACCTCGTGATCCACTTGCCTCGGCCTCCCAAAGTGCTGGGATTATAGGCATGAGCCACTGCACCTGGTCTTATTCGTTCTTTCTAACTGTATTTTTGAACCCAATAACTATGCCCACTTTCCCCAACCCCCTACTACCATCCCAGCCTCTGTTAATCTTCCCTCTACTCTTTATCTTCATTTAATTTTTAGCTCCCACAAATAAGTGAGATCATGTGCAGTTTGTCTTTCTGTGCTTGGCTCATTTCACTTAACATAATTATTTCCAACTCCATCTATATTGTCACAAATGTCAGTATCTCACTATTTTTTATGGCTGTGTATTAATCTGTTTTCACACTGCTGATAAAGACATACCTGAGACTGGGCAATTTATAAAAGAAAGAGGTTTAATGGACTTACAGTTCCACATGGCTGGGGAGGCCTCACACCATGGCAGAAGGTGAAAGGCATGTCTCACATGGTGGCAGGTAAGACAAGAGAGTTTGTGCAGATATAATTCCCTCTTACAATAACCATCAGATCTCATGAGACTTATTCACTATCATGAGAATGACATGGGAAAAATCTGACCCCATGATTCAATTACCTCCCACCTGGTCCCTTCCACAACACTTGGGAATTCAAGATGAGATTTGGGTGGGGACACAGCCAAACCATATCATTCCACCCCTGGCCCCTCCCAAATCTAATTTCCTCACATTTCAAAACCAATCATGCCTTCCCAACAGTCCCCCAAAGTCTTAACTCATTTCAGTGTTAACTCAAAAGTCCACAGTCCAAAATCTCATCTGAGACAAAGCAAGTTCCTTCTGCCTTTGAGCCCGTAAAATCAAAAGCAAGTTAGTTACTTCCTAGATACAATGGGGATACAGGCATTGGATAAATACAGCCATTTCAAATGGGAGACATTGGCCAAAACAAAGTGGCTACAGGCCCCGGGCAAGTCCAAAATCTAGTGGGGCAATCAACTCTTAAAGCCCACAAATGATCTCCTTTTACTTCATGCATCACATCCAGGTAACACTGATGCAAGAGGTGGGTTCCCATGGTCTCAGGCAGCTCCGCCCCTGTGGCTTTGCATGGTACAGCCTCCCTTCTGGCTGCTTTCACAGGCTGGCGTTTAGTGTCTGCAGTTTTTCCAGGTGCACGGTGAAAGCTGTCAGTGAATCTACCATTCTGGAATCAAGAGGATGGTGACTGTCTTCTCACAACTCCACTAGACAGTATCCTAGTAGGGACTCCGTGTGGGGGCTCCAACCCCACATTTCCCTTCCACACTGTCCTATCAGAGGTTCTCCATGAGGGCCCCACCCTGCTCAAACTTCTGTCTGGATATCCAGGCATTTCCATACATCTTCTGAAAACTAGGTGGGGGTTCCCAAACCCCAATTCTTGACTTCTGTACACTGGCAGGCTCAACACTATGTGGAAGCTGCCAAGGCTTGAGGCTTGAACCCTCTGAAGCCATGGCCTGAGCTCTATGTTGGCCCTTTTTCAGCCAGGCTTGAGTGGCTGGGATGCAGGGCACCAAGTCCCTAGGCTGCACACAGCCCAGGGACCCTGGGTCTGGCCCACAAAACTACGTTTTCCTCCTAGGCCTCTAGGCTTGTGATGGGAGAGGCTGCTGTGAAGACCTCTGACATGCTCTGGAGACATTTTCCCCATTGTCTTGGGGATTAATATTGGCTTCCTTGTTACTTATGCAAATTACTTCAGCTGGCTTGAATTTCTCTTCAGAAAATGAGATTTTCTTTTCTTTTCTTTCTTTCTTTTTATTATTATACTTTAAGTTCTGGGATACATGTGCAGAACATGCAGGCTTGTCACATAGGTATATAAATGCCATGGTGACTTGCTGCACCCAACAACCCGTCATCTACATTAGATATTTCTCCTAATGCTATCCCTCCCCTAGCCCCTCACCTCCTGACAGGCCCCAGTGTGTCATATTCCCCTCCCTGTGTCTGTGTGTTCTCATTGTTCAATTCCCACTTATGAGTGAAAACATGTGGTGTTTAGTTTTCTGTTCCTGTGTTAGTTTGCTGAGAATGATGATTTCCAGCTTCATCCACGTCCTTGCAAAAGATATAAACTCATCCTTTTTTATGGCTGCATAGTATTCCATGGTGTATATGTGCCACATTTTCTTAATCCAGTATATCATTGATGGGCATTTGGGTTGGTTCCAAGTCTTTGCTATTTGTGAATAGTACTGCAATAAACATACATGTGCATGTGTCTTTATAGTAGAATGATTTATAATCCTTTGCCTATATACCCAGTAATGGGATTGCTGGGTCAAATGGTATTTCCTGTTCTAGATCCTTGAGGAATTGCCACACTGTCTTCCACAACTGTTGAACTAATTTATACTCCCCTTAACAATGTAAAACCATTCCTATTTCTCCACATCCTTTCCAGCATCTATTGATCCTGACATTTTAATGATTGCCACTCTAACTGGTGTGAGATGGTATCTCATTATGGTTTTGATTCGCATTTTTCTAATGACCAGTGTTGATGAGCTTATTTTCATGTTTCTTGGCCACATAAATGTCTTCTTTTGAGAAGTGTCTGTTCATCTCCTTTGACCACTTTTTGATGGGGTTGTTTGATTTTTTTTCTGATAAATTTCTGACGTTCTTTGTAGATTCTGGATATCAGCCCTTTGTCAGATGGATAGATTGCAAAAATTTTCTGCAAATGGGATTTTCTTTTCTATCACATTGTCAGGCTGCGAATTTTCCAAACTTTTATGCTCTGCTTCCCTTATAAAATGGAATGCTTTTAACAGAACCCAAGTCAACTCTTGAATGCTTTGCTCCTTAGAAATTTCTTCTGCCAGATACCCTTAATCATCTCTCTCAAGTTCAAAGTTCCACATATCTCTAGGGCAGGGGCAAAATGCTGTCAGTCTCTTAGCTAAAACATAACAAGCATCACTTTTGCTCCAGTTCCCAACAAGTTCCTCATTTCCACCTGAGACCACCTCAGCCTGGACCTTATTGTTCATATAATTATCAGCATTTTTGTCAAAGCCATTCAACAAATATCTTGGAAGTTCAAAATTTTCCCAAGTTTTCCTGTCTTCTTCTGAGCCCTCCAAACTGTTCCAACCTCTGCCTGTTACCCAGTTCCAAAGTCTTTTCCACATATTCAGATATCTTTTCAGGATTGCCCTACTCTACTGGAACCAGTTTACTGCATTAGTTTGTTTTCAGGCTGCTGATGAATACGTACTTGAGACTGGGCAATTTATAAAAGAAATAGTTTTATTGGACTTACAGTTCCACGTGTCTGGGCAGGCCTCACTATTATGGTGGAAGGTGAAAGGCACGTCTCACATGGTGGCAGATAAGACAAGAGAGCTTGTGCAGGAATACTCCCCCTTATAATAACCATCCAATCTCATGAGACTTTATCAC